>NW_027190506.1:0-35562 GCF_040958095.1 Procambarus clarkii
TGTGTGGGTGAAGGTTGGTGTGTGGGTGAAGGTTGGTGTGTGGGTGAAGGTTGGTGTGTGGGAGAAGGTTAGTGTGTGGGTGAAGGTTGGTGTGTGGGAGAAGGTTGGTGTGAGGGAGAAGGTTGGTGTAGGGGTGAAGGTTGGTGTGTAGGTGAAGGTTGGTGTGCGGGTGAAGGTTGGTGTGAGGGAGAAGGTTGGTTTGTAGGTGAAGTTTCGTGTGTGGGTGAAGGTTGGTGTGAGGGCGCAGGTTGGTGTGAGGGCGAAGGTTGGTGTGTGGGTGAAGGTTGGAGTGTTGGAGAAGGTTCGTGTGAGGGAGAAGGTTGGTGTGTGGGAGAAGATTGGTGTGTGGGTGAAGGTTGGTGTGTGGGAGAAGGTTGGTGTGTGGGTGAAGGTTGGTGTGTGGGAGAAGGTTGGTGTGAGGGTAAAGGTTGGTGTGTGGGTGAAGGTTGGTGTGTGGGAGAAGGTAGGTATGAGGGTGAAGATTGGTGTGTGGGTGAAGGTTGGTGTGTGGGAGAAGGTTGGTGTGTGGATGAAGGTTGGTGTGTGGGAGAAGGTTGGTGTGAGGGTAAAGGTTGGTGTGTGTGTGAAGGTTGGTAAGTGGGAGAAGGTTGGTGTGTGGGAGAAGGTGGGGGTGAGGGTGAAAGTTGGTGTGTGTGTGAAGGTTGGTGTGTGGGTGAAGGTTGGTGTGAGGGAGAAGGTTGGTGTGTGGGAGAAGGTTGGTGTGGTAGTGAAGGTTGGTGTGTAAGTGAAGGTTGGTGTGAGGGCGAAGGATGGTGTGAGGGCGCAGGTTGGTGTGAAGGTGCAGGTTGGTGTGAAGTTGAAGGTTGGTGTGTGGGAGAAGGTTGGTGTGTGGGTGAAGGTTGGTGTGTGGGTGAAGGTTAGTGTGTGGGTGAAGGTTGGTGTGTGGGTGAAGGTTGGTGTGAGGGCGCAGGTTGGTGTGAGGGCGAAGGTTGGTGTGTGGGTGAAGGTTGGAGTGTGGGAGAAGGTTGGTGTGAGGGAGAAGGTTGGTGTGTGGGTGAAGGTTGGTGTGTGGGTGAAGGTTGGTGTGTGGGTGAAGGTTGGTGTGTGGGTTAATGTTGGTGCGTGGGTGAAGGTTGGTGTGTGGGTGAAGGCTGGTGTGTGGGTGAAGGTTGGTGTGTGGGTGAAGGTTGGTGTGTGGCAGAAGGTTGGTGTGAGGGTGAAGGTTGGTGTGTGGGTGAAGGTTGGTGTGTGGGTGAAGGTTGGTGTGTGGGTGAAGATTGGTGTGTGGGAGAAGGTTGGTGTGTGGGTGAAGGTTGGTGTGTGGGAGAAGGTTGGTGTGAGGGAGAAGGTTGGTGTGTGGGTGAAGGTTGGTGTGTGGGTGAAGGTTGGTGTGCGGGTGAAGGTTGGTGTGAGGGTGAAGGTTGGTGTGTGGGTGAAGGTTAGTGTGTGGGTGAAGGTTGGTGTGTGGGTGAAGGTTAGTGTGAGGGCGCAGGTTGGTGTGAGGGCGAAGGTTGGTGTGTGGGTGAATGTTGGAGTGTGGGAGAAGGTTGGTGTGAGGGCGAAGGATGGTGTGAGGGCGCAGGTTGGTGTGAAGGTCCAGGTTGGTGTGAAGTTGAAGGTTGGTGTGTGGGTGAAGGTTGGTGTGTGGGTGAAGATTGGTGTGTGGGTGAAGGTTGGTGTGTGGGAGAAGGTTGGTGTGAGGGTGAAGGTTAGTGTGTGGGTGAAGGTTGGTGTGTGGGTGAAGGTTGGTGTGAGGGCGTAGGTTGGTGTGAGGGCGAATGTTGGTGTGTGGGTGAAGGTTGGAGTGTGGGAGAAGGTTGGTGTGAGGGAGAAGGATGGTGTGTGGGTGAAGGTTGGTGTGTGGGTGAAGGTTGGTGTGTTTGTAAAGGTTGGTGTGTGGGTTAAGGTTGGTGTGTGGGTGAAGGTTGGTGTGTGGGTGAAGGTTGGTGCGTGGGTGAAGGTTGGTGTGTGGGTGAAGGTTGATGTGTGGGAGAAGGTTGGTGTGAGGGAGAAGGTTGGTGTGTGGGTGAAGGTTGGTGTGTCGGTGAAGGTTGGTGTGTGGGTGAAGGTTGGTGTGTGGGAGAAGGTTAGTGTGTGGGTGAAGGTTGGTGTGTGGGAGAAGGTTGGTGTGAGGGAGAAGGTTGGTGTAGGGGTGAAGGTTGGTGTGTGGGTGAAGGTTGGTGTGCGGGTGAAGGTTGGTGTGAGGGAGAAGGTTGGTTTGTGGGTGAAGGTTGGTGTGTGGGTGAAGGTTGGTGTGAGGGCGCAGGTTGGTGTGAGGGCAAAGGTTGGTGTGTGGGTGAAGGTTGGAGTGTGGGAGAAGGTTCGTGTGAGGGAGAAGGTTGGTGTGTGGGAGAAGATTGGTGTGTGGGTGAAGGTTGGTGTGTGGGAGAAGGTTGGTGTGTGGGTGAAGGTTGGTGTGTGGGAGAAGGTTGGTGTGAGGGTAAAGGTTGGTGTGTGGGTGAAGGTTGGTGTGTGGGAGAAGGTTGGTGTGAGGGTGAAGATTGGTGTGTGGGTGAAGGTTGGTGTGTGGGAGAAGGTTGGTGTGTGGGTGAAGGTTGGTGTGTGGGAGAAGGTTGGTGTGAGGGTAAAGGTTGGTGTGTGGGTGAATGTTGGTAAGTGGGAGAAGGTTGGTGTGTGGGAGAAGGTGGGGGTGAGGGTGAAAGTTGGTGTGTGTGTGAAGGTTGGTGTGTGGGTGAAGGTTGGTGTGAGGGAGAAGGTTGGTGTGTGGGAGAAGGTTGGTGTGAGAGTGAAGGTTGGTGTGTAAGTGAAGGTTGGTGTGAGGGCGAAGGATGGTGTGAGGGCGCAGGTTGGTGTGAAGGTGCAGGTTGGTGTGAAGTTGAAGGTTGGTGTGTGGGAGAAGGTTGGTGTGTGGGTGAAGGTTGGTGTGTGGGTGAAGGTTAGTGTGTGGGTGAAGGTTGGTGTGTAGGTGAAGGTTTGTGTGAGGGCGCAATTGGTGTGAGGGCGAAGCTTTGTGTGTGGGTGAAGGTTGGAGTGTGGGAGAAGGTTGGTGTGAGGGAGAAGGTTGGTGTGTGGGTGAAGGTTGGTGTGTGGGTGAAGGTTGGTGTGTGGGTGAAGGTTGGTGTGTGGGTGGAGGGTAGTGTGTGGGTGAAGGTTGGTGTGTGGGTGAAGGTTGGTGTGTGGGTGAAGGTTGGTGTGTGGGTGAAGGTTGGTGTGTGGGTGAAGGTTGGTGTGTGGGAGAAGGTTGGTGTGTGGGTGAAGGTTGGTGTGTGGGAGAAGGTTGGTGTGAGGGAGAAGGTTGGTGTGTGGGAGAAGTTTGGTGTGAGAGTGAAGGTTGGTGTGTGGGTGAAGGTTGGTGTGAGGGCGAAGGATGGTGTGAGGGTGAAGGTTGGTGTGTGGGTGAAGGTTGGTGTGTGGGTGAAGATTGGTGTGTGGGTGAAGGTTGGTGTGAGGGTGCAGGTTGGTGTGAAGTTGAAGGTTGGTGTGTGGGTGAAGGTTGGTGTGTGGGTGAAGATTGGTGTGTGGGTGAAGGTTGGTGTGTGGGAGAAGGTTGGTGTGAGGGTGAAGGTTAGTGTGTGGGTGAAGGTTGGTGTGTGGGTTAAGGTTGGTGTGAGGGCGCAAGTTGGTGTGAGGGCGAATGTTGGTGTGTGGGTGAAGGTTGGAGTGTGGGAGAAGGTTGGTTTGAGGGAGAAGGTTGGTGTGTGGGTGAAGGTTGGTGTGTGGGTGAAGGTTGGTGTGTTTGTGAAGGTTGGTTTGTGGGTGAAGGTTGGTGTGTGGGTGAAGGTTGGTGTGTGGGTGAAGGTTGGTGTGTGGGTGAAGGTTGGTGTGTGGGAGGACGTCCTAACGTTTAAGGAGCATAACCAAGCAAATATTGCGACAGCCAGAAAAATGATAGGATGGCTTACGAGAACTTTCAAATCCAGGGATCCCATCACAATGGTTGTACTCTTCAAGGCACTTGTGTTGTCCCGTCTTGAGTACTGCTCAGTACTCACTTCCCCCTTCAAAGCAGGAGAGATTGCTGAAATAGAGGGAATACAGAGAACATATACGGCACGCATAGACGCAATAAAGCACCTAAATTATTGGGATCGTCTCAAAGCCCTCCAAATGTACTTACTAGAAAGAAGACGAGAGAGATATCAAATAATATACACCTGGAAGATACTGGAGGGCCAAGTACCAAATCTACACAGTAAAATAACAACGTACTGGAGTGAACGACATGGAAGAAAATGTAGAATAGAACCAATGAAGAGCAGAGGTGCCATAGGCACAGTCAGAGAACACTGTATAAACATCAGAGGTCCGCGGTTGTTCAACGTCCTCCCAGCAAGCATAAGAAATATTGCCGGAACAACCGTGGACATTTTCAAGAGGAAACTAGATTTATTCCTCCAAGGAGTGCCGGACCAACCGGGCTGTGGTGGGTATGTGGGCCTGCGGGCCGCTCCAATCAACAGCCTGGTGGACCAAACTCTCACAAGTCGAGCCTGGCCTCGGGCCGGGCTTGGGGAGTAGAAGAACTCCCAGAACCCCATCAACCAGGTATCAACCAGGAGAAGGTTGGTGTGAGGGAGAAGGTTGGTGTGTGGGTGAAGGTTTGTGTGTGGGTGAAGGTTGGTGTGTGGGTGAAGGTTGGTGTGTGGGAGAAGGTTGGTGTGTGGGTGAAGGTTTGTGTGTGGGAGAAGGTTGGTGTGAGGGAGAAGGTTGGTGTGTTTGTGAAGGTTGGTGTGTGGGTGAAGGTTGGTGTGCGGGTGAAGGTTGGTGTGAGGGAGAAGGTTGGTTTGTGGGTGAAGGTTGGTGTGTGGGTGATGGTTGGTGTGAGGGTGAAGGATGGTGTGAGGGCGCAGGTTGGTGTGAGGGCGAAGGTTGGTGTGTGGGTGAAGGTTGGAGTGTGGGAGAAGGTTGGTGTGAGGGAGAAGGTTGGTGTGTGGGTGAAGATTGGTGTGTGGGTGAAGGTTCGTGTGTGGGAGAAGGTTGGTGTGTGGGTGAAGGTTGGTGTGTGGGAGAAGGTTGGTGTGAGGATGAAGGTTGGTGTGTGGGTGAAGGTTGGTGTGTGGGAGAAGGTTGGTGTGAGGGTGAAGGTTGGTGTGTGGGTGAAGGTTGGTGTGTGGGAGAAGGTTGGTGTGAGGGTGAAGGTTGGTAAGTGGGAGAAGGTTGGTGTGTGGGAGAAGGTGGGGGTGAGGGTGAAGGTTGGTGTGTGTGTGAAGGTTGGTGTGTAGGTGAAGGTTGGTGTGAGGGAGAAGGTTGGTGTGTGGGAGAAGGTTGATGTGAGAGTGAAGGTTGGTGTGTGGGTGAAGGTTGGTGTGAGGGCGAAGGATGGTGTGAGGGCGCAGGTTGGTGTGAAGGTGCAGGTTGGTGTGAAGTTGAAGGTTGGTGTGTGGGAGAAAGTTGGTATGAGGGTGAAGGTTGGTGTGTGGGTGAAGGTTAGTGTGTGGGTGAAGGTTGGTGTGTGGGTGAAGGTTGGTGTGTGGGTGAAGGTTAGTGTGTGGGTGAAGGTTGGTGTGTGGGAGAAGGTTGGTGTGTGGGTGAAGGTTGGTCTGTGGGTGAAGGTTGGTGTGTGGGTGAAGGTTGGTGTGTGGGTTAAGGTTGGTGTGTGGGTGAAGGTTAGTGTGTGGGTGAAGGTTGGTGTGTGGGTGAAGGTTGTTGTGTGGGTGAAAGTTGGTGTGTAGGAGAAGGTTGGTGTGTGGGTGAAGGTTGGTGTGTGGGAGAAGGTTGGTGTGAGAGTGAAGGTTGGTGTGTAAGTGAAGGTTGGTGTGAGGGCGAAGGATGGTGTGAGGGCGCAGGTTGGTGTGAAGGTGCAGGTTGGTGTGAAGTTGAAGGTTGGTGTGTGGGAGAAGGTTGGTGTGTGGGTGAAGGTTGGTGTGTGGGTGAAGGTTAGTGTGTGGGTGAAGGTTGGTGTGTAGGTGAAGGTTGGTGTAAGGGCGCAGGTTGGTGTGAGGGCGAAGCTTGGTGTGTGGGTGAAGGTTGGAGTGTGGGAGAAGGTTGGTGTGAGGGAGAAGGTTGGTGTGTGGGTGAAGGTTGGTGTGTGGGTGAAGGTTGGTGTGTGGGTGAAGGTTGGTGTGTCGGTGAAGGTTGGTGTGTGGGTGAAGGTTGGTGTGTGGGAGAAGGTTGGTGTGAGGGAGAAGGTTGGTGTGTGGGTGAAGGTTGGTGTGTGGGTGAAGGTTGGTGTGTGGGTGAAGGTTGGTGTGTGGGAAAAGGTTGGTGTGTGGGAGAAGGTTGGTGTGTGGGTGAAAGTTGGTGTGTGGGAGAAGGTTGGTGTGAGGGAGAAGGTTGGTGTGTGGGAGAAGGTTGGTGTGAGGGAGAAGGTTGGTGTGTGGGTGAAGGTTGGTGTGTGGGTGAAGGTTGGTGTGTGGGTGAAGGTTGGTGTGTGGGAGAAGGTTGGTGTGAGGGAGAAGGTTGGTGTGTGGGAGAAGGTTGGTGTGAGGGAGAAGGTTGGTGTGTGGGTGAAGATTGGTGTGTGGGTGAAGGTTGGTGTGCGGGTGAAGGTTGGTGTGAGGGTGAAGGTTGGTGTGTGGGTGAAGGTTAGTGTGTGGGTGAAGGTTGGTGTGTGGGTGAAGGTTAGTGTGAGGGCGCAGGTTGGTGTGAGGGCGAAGGTTGGTGTGTGGGTGAATGTTGGAGTGTGGGAGAAGGTTGGTGTGAGGGCGAAGGATGGTGTGAGGGCGCAGGTTGGTGTGAAGGTCCAGGTTGGTGTGAAGTTGAAGGTTGGTGTGTGGGTGAAGGTTGGTGTGTGGGTGAAGGTTAGTGTGTGGGTGAAGGTTGGTGTGTAGGTGAAGGTTGGTGTAAGGGCGCAGGTTGGTGTGAGGGCGAAGCTTGGTGTGTGGGTGAAGGTTGGAGTGTGGGAGAAGGTTGGTGTGAGGGAGAAGGTTGGTGTGTGGGTGAAGGTTGGTGTGTGGGTGAAGGTTGGTGTGTGGGTGAAGGTTGGTGTGTCGGTGAAGGTTGGTGTGTGGGTGAAGGTTGGTGTGTGGGAGAAGGTTGGTGTGAGGGAGAAGGTTGGTGTGTGGGTGAAGGTTGGTGTGTGGGTGAAGGTTGGTGTGTGGGTGAAGGTTGGTGTGTGGGAAAAGGTTGGTGTGTGGGAGAAGGTTGGTGTGTGGGTGAAAGTTGGTGTGTGGGAGAAGGTTGGTGTGTGGGAGAAGGTTGGTGTGAGGGAGAAGGTTGGTGTGTGGGTGAAGGTTGGTGTGTGGGTGAAGGTTGGTGTGTGGGTGAAGGTTGGTGTGTGGGAGAAGGTTGGTGTGAGGGAGAAGGTTGGTGTGTGGGAGAAGGTTGGTGTGAGGGAGAAGGTTGGTGTGTGGGTGAAGATTGGTGTGTGGGTGAAGGTTGGTGTGCGGGTGAAGGTTGGTGTGAGGGTGAAGGTTGGTGTGTGGGTGAAGGTTAGTGTGTGGGTGAAGGTTGGTGTGTGGGTGAAGGTTAGTGTGAGGGCGCAGGTTGGTGTGAGGGCGAAGGTTGGTGTGTGGGTGAATGTTGGAGTGTGGGAGAAGGTTGGTGTGAGGGCGAAGGATGGTGTGAGGGCGCAGGTTGGTGTGAAGGTCCAGGTTGGTGTGTGGGAGAAGGTTGGTGTGTGGGTGAAGGTTGGTGTGTGGGTGAAGGTTAGTGTGTGGGTGAAGGTTGGTGTGTAGGTGAAGGTTGGTGTAAGGGCGCAGGTTGGTGTGAGGGCGAAGCTTGGTGTGTGGGTGAAGGTTGGAGTGTGGGAGAAGGTTGGTGTGAGGGAGAAGGTTGGTGTGTGGGTGAAGGTTGGTGTGTGGGTGAAGGTTGGTGTGTGGGTGAAGGTTGGTGTGTCGGTGAAGGTTGGTGTGTGGGTGAAGGTTGGTGTGTGGGAGAAGGTTGGTGTGAGGGAGAAGGTTGGTGTGTGGGTGAAGGTTGGTGTGTGGGTGAAGGTTGGTGTGTGGGTGAAGGTTGGTGTGTGGGAAAAGGTTGGTGTGTGGGAGAAGGTTGGTGTGTGGGTGAAAGTTGGTGTGTGGGAGAAGGTTGGTGTGAGGGAGAAGGTTGGTGTGTGGGAGAAGGTTGGTGTGAGGGAGAAGGTTGGTGTGTGGGTGAAGGTTGGTGTGTGGGTGAAGGTTGGTGTGTGGGTGAAGGTTGGTGTGTGGGAGAAGGTTGGTGTGAGGGAGAAGGTTGGTGTGTGGGAGAAGGTTGGTGTGAGGGAGAAGGTTGGTGTGTGGGTGAAGATTGGTGTGTGGGTGAAGGTTGGTGTGCGGGTGAAGGTTGGTGTGAGGGTGAAGGTTGGTGTGTGGGTGAAGGTTAGTGTGTGGGTGAAGGTTGGTGTGTGGGTGAAGGTTAGTGTGAGGGCGCAGGTTGGTGTGAGGGCGAAGGTTGGTGTGTGGGTGAATGTTGGAGTGTGGGAGAAGGTTGGTGTGAGGGCGAAGGATGGTGTGAGGGCGCAGGTTGGTGTGAAGGTCCAGGTTGGTGTGAAGTTGAAGGTTGGTGTGTGGGTGAAGGTTGGTGTGTGGGTGAAGATTGGTGTGTGGGTGAAGGTTGGTGTGTGGGAGAAGGTTGGTGTGAGGGTGAAGGTTAGTGTGTGTGGGTGAAGGTTGGTGTGTGGGTGAAGGTTGGTGTGAGGGCGTAGGTTGGTGTGAGGGCGAATGTTGGTGTGTGGGTGAAGGTTGGAGTGTGGGAGAAGGTTGGTGTGAGGGAGAAGGATGGTGTGTGGGTGAAGGTTGGTGTGTGGGTGAAGGTTGGTGTGTTTGTGAAGGTTGGTGTGTGGGTTAAGGTTGGTGTGTGGGTGAAGGTTGGTGTGTGGGTGAAGGTTGGTGCGTGGGTGAAGGTTGGTGTGTGGGTGAAGGTTGATGTGTTGGAGAAGGTTGGTGTGAGGGAGAAGGTTGGTGTGTGGGTGAAGGTTGGTGTGTCGGTGAAGGTTGGTGTGTGGGTGAAGGTTGGTGTGTGGGAGAAGGTTAGTGTGTGGGTGAAGGTTGGTGTGTGGGAGAAGGTTGGTGTGAGGGAGAAGGTTGGTGTAGGGGTGAAGGTTGGTGTGTGGGTGAAGGTTGGTGTGCGGGTGAAGGTTGGTGTGAGGGAGAAGGTTGGTTTGTGGGTGAAGGTTGGTGTGTGGGTGAAGGTTGGTGTGAGGGCGCAGGTTGGTGTGAGGGCAAAGGTTGGTGTGTGGGTGAAGGTTGGAGTGTGGGAGAAGGTTCGTGTGAGGGAGAAGGTTGGTGTGTGGGAGAAGATTGGTGTGTGGGTGAAGGTTGGTGTGTGGGTTAAGGTTGGTGTGTAGGTGAAGGTTGGTGTGAGGGAGAAGGTTGGTGTGTGGGTGAAGGTTGGTGTGTGGGTGAAGGTTGGTGTGTGGGTGAAGGTTGGTGTGTGGGTTGAGGGTAGTGTGTGGGTGAAGGTTGGTGTGTGGGTGAAGGTTGGTGTGTGGGTGAAGGTTGGTGTGTGGGTGAAGGTTGGTGTGTGGGAGAAGGTTGGTGTGAGGGTGAAGGTTGGTGTGTGGGTGAAGGTTGGTGTGTGGGTGAAGGTTGGTGTGTGGGTGAAGGTTGGTGTGTGGGAGAAGGTTGGTGTGTGGGTGAAGGTTGGTGTGTGGGAGAAGGTTGGTGTGAGGGAGAAGGTTGGTGTGTGGGAGAAGTTTGGTGTGAGAGTGAAGGTTGGTGTGTGGGTGAAGGTTGGTGTGAGGGCGAAGGATGGTGTGAGGGTGAAGGTTGGTGTGTGGGTGAAGGTTGGTGTGTGGGTGAAGATTGGTGTGTGGGTGAAGGTTGGTGTGAGGGTGCAGGTTGGTGTGAAGTTGAAGGTTGGTGTGTGGGTGAAGGTTGGTGTGTGGGTGAAGATTGGTGTGTGGGTGAAGGTTGGTGTGTGGGAGAAGGTTGGTGTGAGGGTGAAGGTTAGTGTGTGGGTGAAGGTTGGTGTGTGGGTTAAGGTTGGTGTGAGGGCGCAAGTTGGTGTGAGGGCGAATGTTGGTGTGTGGGTGAAGGTTGGAGTGTGGGAGAAGGTTGGTGTGAGGGAGAAGGTTGGTGTGTGGGTGAAGGTTGGTGTGTGGGTGAAGGTTGGTGTGTTTGTGAAGGTTGGTTTGTGGGTGAAGGTTGGTGTGTGGGTGAAGGTTGGTGTGTGGGTGAAGGTTGGTGTGTGGGTGAAGGTTGGTGTGTGGGAGGACGTCCTAACGTTTAAGGAGCATAACCAAGCAAATATTGCGACAGCCAGAAAAATGATAGGATGGATTACGAGAACTTTCAAATCCAGGGATCCCATCACAATGGTTGTACTCTTCAAGGCACTTGTGTTGTCCCGTCTTGAGTACTGCTCAGTACTCACTTCCCCCTTCAAAGCAGGAGAGATTGCTGAAATAGAGGGAATACAGAGAACATATACGGCACGCATAGACGCAATAAAGCACCTAAATTATTGGGATCGTCTCAAAACCCTCCAAATGTACTCACTAGAAAGAAGACGAGAGAGATATCAAATAATATACACCTGGAAGATACTGGAGGGCCAAGTACCAAATCTACACAGTAAAATAACAACGTACTGGAGTGAACGACATGGAAGAAAATGTAGAATAGAACCAATGAAGAGCAGAGGTGCCATAGGCACAGTCAGAGAACACTGTATAAACATCAGAGGTCCGCGGTTGTTCAACGTCCTCCCAGCAAGCATAAGAAATATTGCCGGAACAACCGTGGACATTTTCAAGAGGAAACTAGATTTATTCCTCCAAGGAGTGCCGGACCAACCGGGCTGTGGTGGGTATGTGGGCCTGCGGGCCGCTCCAATCAACAGCCTGGTGGACCAAACTCTCACAAGTCGAGCCTGGCCTCGGGCCGGGCTTGGGGAGTAGAAGAACTCCCAGAACCCCATCAACCAGGTATCAACCAGGAGAAGGTTGGTGTGAGGGAGAAGGTTGGTGTGTGGGTGAAGGTTTGTGTGTGGGTGAAGGTTGGTGTGTGGGTGAAGGTTGGTGTGTGGGTGAAGGTTGGTGTGTGGGAGAAGGTTGGTGTGTGGGTGAAGGTTTGTGTGTGGGAGAAGGTTGGTGTGAGGGAGAAGGTTGGTGTGTTTGTGAAGGTTGGTGTGTGGGTGAAGGTTGGTGTGCGGGTGAAGGTTGGTGTGAGGGAGAAGGTTGGTTTGTGGGTGAAGGTTGGTGTGTGGGTGATGGTTGGTGTGAGGGTGAAGGATGGTGTGAGGGCGCAGGTTGGTGTGAGGGCGAAGGTTGGTGTGTGGGTGAAGGTTGGAGTGTGGGAGAAGGTTGGTGTGAGGGAGAAGGTTGGTGTGTGGGTGAAGATTGGTGTGTGGGTGAAGGTTGGTGTGTGGGAGAAGGTTGGTGTGTGGGTGAAGGTTGGTGTGTGGGAGAAGGTTGGTGTGAGGATGAAGGTTGGTGTGTGGGTGAAGGTTGGTGTGTGGGAGAAGGTTGGTGTGAGGGTGAAGGTTGGTGTGTGGGTGAAGGTTGGTGTGTGGGAGAAGGTTGGTGTGAGGGTGAAGGTTGGTAAGTGGGAGAAGGTTGGTGTGTGGGAGAAGGTGGGGGTGAGGGTGAAGTTTGGTGTGTGTGTGAAGGTTGGTGTGTAGGTGAAGGTTGGTGTGAGGGAGAAGGTTGGTGTGTGGGAGAAGGTTGGTGTGAGAGTGAAGGTTGGTGTGCGGGTGAAGGTTGGTGTGAGGGCGAAGGATGGTGTGAGGGCGCAGGTTGGTGTGAAGGTGCAGGTTGGTGTGAAGTTGAAGGTTGGTGTGTGGGAGAAGGTTGGTGTGATAGTGAAGGTTGGTGTGTGGGTGAAGGTTAGTGTGTGGGTGAAGGTTGGTGTGTGGGTGAAGGTTGGTGTGTGGGTGAAGGTTAGTGTGTGGGTGAAGGTTGGTGTGTGGGAGAAGGTTGGTGTGTGGGTGAAGGTTGGTCTGTGGGTGAAGGTTGGTGTGTGGGTGAAGGTTGGTGTGTGGGTTAAGGTTGGTGTGTGGGTGAAGGTTGGTGTGTGGGTGAAGGTTGGTGTGTGGGTGAAGGTTGTTGTGTGGGTGAAAGTTGGTGTGTAGGAGAAGGTTGGTGTGTGGGTGAAGGTTGGTGTGTGGGAGAAGGTTGGTGTGAGAGTGAAGGTTGGTGTGTAAGTGAAGGTTGGTGTGAGGGCGAAGGATGGTGTGAGGGCGCAGGTTGGTGTGAAGGTGCAGGTTGGTGTGAAGTTGAAGGTTGGTGTGTGGGAGAAGGTTGGTGTGTGGGTGAAGGTTGGTGTGTGGGTGAAGGTTAGTGTGTGGGTGAAGGTTGGTGTGTAGGTGAAGGTTGGTGTAAGGGCGCAGGTTGGTGTGAGTGCGAAGCTTGGTGTGTGGGTGAAGGTTGGAGTGTGGGAGAAGGTTGGTGTGTTTGTGAAGGTTGGTTTGTGGGTGAAGGTTGGTGTGTGGGTGAAGGTTGGTGTGTGGGTGAAGGTTGGAGTGTGGGAGAAGGTTGGTGTGTTTGTGAAGGTTGGTGTGAAGTTGAAGGTTGGTGTGTGGGAGAAGGTTGGTGTGATAGTGAAGGTTGGTGTGTGGGTGAAGGTTAGTGTGTGGGTGAAGGTTGGTGTGTGGGTGAAGGTTGGTGTGTGGGTGAAGGTTAGTGTGTGGGTGAAGGTTGGTGTGTGGGAGAAGGTTGGTGTGTGGGTGAAGGTTGGTGTGTGGGTGAAGGTTGGTGTGTGGGAGAAGGTTGGTGTGAGGGAGAAGGTTGGTGTGTGGGTGAAGGTTGGTGTGTGGGTGAAGGTTGGTGTGTGGGTGAAGGTTGGTGTGTGGGAGAAGGTTGGTGTGTGGGTGAAAGTTGGTGTGTGGGAGAAGGTTGGTGTGAGGGAGAAGGTTGGTGTGTGGGAGAAGGTTGGTGTGAAAGTGAAGGTTGGTGTTTGGGTGAAGGTTGGTGTGAGGGCGAAGGATGGTGTGAGGGTGAAGGTTGGTGTGTGGGTGAAGGTTGGTGTGTGGGTGAAGATTGGTGTGTGGGTGAAGGTTGGTGTGAGGGTGCAGGTTGGTGTGAAGTTGAAGGTTGGTGTGTGGGTGAAGGTTGGTGTGTGGGTGAAGATTGGTGTGTGGGTGAAGGTTGGTGTGTGGGAGAAGGTTGGTGTGTGGGAGAAGGTTGGTGTGAGGGTGAAGGTTGGTGTGTGGGTGAAGTTTGGTGTGCGGGTGAAGGTTGGTGTGTGGGTGAAGGTTGGTATGAGGGGCGCAGGTTGGTGTGAGGGCGCAGGTTGGTGTGAGGGCGAAAGTTAGTGTGAGGGCGAAGGTTGGTGTGAAGGTGAAGGTTGGTGTGAGGGAGAAGGTTGGTGTGTGGGTGAAGGTTGGTGTGTGGGTGAAGGTTGGTGTGTGGGTTAAGGTTGTTGTGTGGGTGAAGGTTAGTGTGTGGGTGAAGGTTGGTGTGTGGGAGAAGGTTGGTGTGTGGGAGAAGGTTGGTGTGAGGGTGAAGGTTGGTGTGTGGGTGAAGGTTAGTGTGTGGGTGAAGGTTGGTGTGTGGGTGAAGGTTGGTGTGAGGGCGCATGTTGGTGTGAGGGCGAATTTTGGTGTGTGGGTGAAGGTTGGTGTGTGGGAGAAGGTTGGTGTGAGGGAGAAGGTTGGTGTGTGGGTGAAGGTTGGTGTGTGGGTGAAGGTTGGTGTGTGGGTGAAGGTTGGTGTGTGGGTTAAGGTTGTTGTGTGGGTGAAGGTTGGTGTGTGGGTGAAGGTTGGTGTGTGGGTGAAGGTTGGTGTGTGGGTGAAGGTTGGTGTGTGGGTGAAGGTTGGTGTGTGGGAGAAGGTTGGTGTGAGGGAGAAGGATGGTGTGTGGGTGAAGGTTGGTGTGTGGGTGAAGGTTGGTGTGTGGGTGAAGGTTGGTGTGTGGGAGAAGGTTGGTGTGTGGGTGAAGGCTGGTGTGTGGGAGAAGGTTGGTGTGAGGGAGAAGGTTGGTGTGTGGGTGAAGGTTGGTGTGTGGGTGAAGGTTGGTGTGTGGGTGAAAGTTGGTGTGAGGGAGAAGGTTGGTTTGTGGGTGAAGGTTGGTGTGAGGGAGAAGGTTGGTGTGTGGGTGAAGGTTGGTGTGTGGGTGAAGGTTTGTGTGTGGGTGAAGGTTGGTGTGAGGGTGAAGGTTGGTGTGTGGGTGAAGGTTGGAGTGTGTGTGAAGGTTGGTGTGTGGGTGAAGGTTGGTGTGAGGGAGAAGGTTTGTGTGTGGGTGAAGGTTGGTGTGAGGGTGAAGGTTGGTGTGTGGGTGAAGGTTGGTGTGAGGGAGAAGGTTGGTGTGAAGATGAAGGTTGATGTGTGGGTGAAGGTTGGTGTGTGGGTGAAGGTTGGTGTGTGGGAGAAGGTTGGTTTGGGTGAAGGTTGGTGTGTGGGAGAAGGTTGATGTGAGGGTGAAGGTTGGTGTGTGGGTGAAGGTTGGTGTGTGGGCGCAGGTTGGTGTGAGGGCGAAGGTTGGTGTGAGGGCGCAGGTTGGTGTGAAGGTGAAGGTTGGTGTGTGGGTGAAGGTTGGTGTGTGGGTGAAGGTTGGTGTGAGGGCGAAGGTTGGTGTGTGGGTGAAGGTTGGTGTGTGGGTGAAGGTTGGTGTGAGGGTGAATGTTGGTGTGAGGGCGAAGGTTGGTGTTAAGGTGAAGGTTGGTGTGTGGGTGAAGGTTGGTGTGTGGGTAAAGGTTGGTGTGTGGGTGAAGGTTGGTGTGAGGGCGCAGGTTGGTGTGAAGGTGTAGGTTGGTGTGTGGGTGAAGGTTGGTGTGTGGGTGAAGGTTGGTGTGTGGGTGAAGGTTGGTGTGTGGGTGAAGGTTGGTGTGAGGGCGAAGGTTGGTGTGTGGGTGAAGGTTGGTGTGTGGGTGAAGGTTGGTGTGAAGGTCCAGGTTGGTGTGTGGGAGAAGGTTGGTGTGTGGGTGAAGGTTGGTGTGTGGGTGAAGGTTAGTGTGTGGGTGAAGGTTGGTGTGTAGGTGAAGGTTGGTGTAAGGGCGCAGGTTGGTGTGAGGGCGAAGCTTGGTGTGTGGGTGAAGGTTGGAGTGTGGGAGAAGGTTGGTGTGAGGGAGAAGGTTGGTGTGTGGGTGAAGGTTGGTGTGTGGGTGAAGGTTGGTGTGTGGGTGAAGGTTGGTGTGTCGGTGAAGGTTGGTGTGTGGGTGAAGGTTGGTGTGTGGGAGAAGGTTGGTGTGAGGGAGAAGGTTGGTGTGTGGGTGAAGGTTGGTGTGTGGGTGAAGGTTGGTGTGTGGGTGAAGGTTGGTGTGTGGGAAAAGGTTGGTGTGTGGGAGAAGGTTGGTGTGTGGGTGAAAGTTGGTGTGTGGGAGAAGGTTGGTGTGAGGGAGAAGGTTGGTGTGTGGGAGAAGGTTGGTGTGAGGGAGAAGGTTGGTGTGTGGGTGAAGGTTGGTGTGTGGGTGAAGGTTGGTGTGTGGGTGAAGGTTGGTGTGTGGGAGAAGGTTGGTGTGAGGGAGAAGGTTGGTGTGTGGGAGAAGGTTGGTGTGAGGGAGAAGGTTGGTGTGTGGGTGAAGATTGGTGTGTGGGTGAAGGTTGGTGTGCGGGTGAAGGTTGGTGTGAGGGTGAAGGTTGGTGTGTGGGTGAAGGTTAGTGTGTGGGTGAAGGTTGGTGTGTGGGTGAAGGTTAGTGTGAGGGCGCAGGTTGGTGTGAGGGCGAAGGTTGGTGTGTGGGTGAATGTTGGAGTGTGGGAGAAGGTTGGTGTGAGGGCGAAGGATGGTGTGAGGGCGCAGGTTGGTGTGAAGGTCCAGGTTGGTGTGAAGTTGAAGGTTGGTGTGTGGGTGAAGGTTGGTGTGTGGGTGAAGATTGGTGTGTGGGTGAAGGTTGGTGTGTGGGAGAAGGTTGGTGTGAGGGTGAAGGTTAGTGTGTGTGGGTGAAGGTTGGTGTGTGGGTGAAGGTTGGTGTGAGGGCGTAGGTTGGTGTGAGGGCGAATGTTGGTGTGTGGGTGAAGGTTGGAGTGTGGGAGAAGGTTGGTGTGAGGGAGAAGGATGGTGTGTGGGTGAAGGTTGGTGTGTGGGTGAAGGTTGGTGTGTTTGTGAAGGTTGGTGTGTGGGTTAAGGTTGGTGTGTGGGTGAAGGTTGGTGTGTGGGTGAAGGTTGGTGCGTGGGTGAAGGTTGGTGTGTGGGTGAAGGTTGATGTGTTGGAGAAGGTTGGTGTGAGGGAGAAGGTTGGTGTGTGGGTGAAGGTTGGTGTGTCGGTGAAGGTTGGTGTGTGGGTGAAGGTTGGTGTGTGGGAGAAGGTTAGTGTGTGGGTGAAGGTTGGTGTGTGGGAGAAGGTTGGTGTGAGGGAGAAGGTTGGTGTAGGGGTGAAGGTTGGTGTGTGGGTGAAGGTTGGTGTGCGGGTGAAGGTTGGTGTGAGGGAGAAGGTTGGTTTGTGGGTGAAGGTTGGTGTGTGGGTGAAGGTTGGTGTGAGGGCGCAGGTTGGTGTGAGGGCAAAGGTTGGTGTGTGGGTGAAGGTTGGAGTGTGGGAGAAGGTTCGTGTGAGGGAGAAGGTTGGTGTGTGGGAGAAGATTGGTGTGTGGGTGAAGGTTGGTGTGTGGGTTAAGGTTGGTGTGTAGGTGAAGGTTGGTGTGAGGGAGAAGGTTGGTGTGTGGGTGAAGGTTGGTGTGTGGGTGAAGGTTGGTGTGTGGGTGAAGGTTGGTGTGTGGGTTGAGGGTAGTGTGTGGGTGAAGGTTGGTGTGTGGGTGAAGGTTGGTGTGTGGGTGAAGGTTGGTGTGTGGGTGAAGGTTGGTGTGTGGGAGAAGGTTGGTGTGAGGGTGAAGGTTGGTGTGTGGGTGAAGGTTGGTGTGTGGGTGAAGGTTGGTGTGTGGGTGAAGGTTGGTGTGTGGGAGAAGGTTGGTGTGTGGGTGAAGGTTGGTGTGTGGGAGAAGGTTGGTGTGAGGGAGAAGGTTGGTGTGTGGGAGAAGTTTGGTGTGAGAGTGAAGGTTGGTGTGTGGGTGAAGGTTGGTGTGAGGGCGAAGGATGGTGTGAGGGTGAAGGTTGGTGTGTGGGTGAAGGTTGGTGTGTGGGTGAAGATTGGTGTGTGGGTGAAGGTTGGTGTGAGGGTGCAGGTTGGTGTGAAGTTGAAGGTTGGTGTGTGGGTGAAGGTTGGTGTGTGGGTGAAGATTGGTGTGTGGGTGAAGGTTGGTGTGTGGGAGAAGGTTGGTGTGAGGGTGAAGGTTAGTGTGTGGGTGAAGGTTGGTGTGTGGGTTAAGGTTGGTGTGAGGGCGCAAGTTGGTGTGAGGGCGAATGTTGGTGTGTGGGTGAAGGTTGGAGTGTGGGAGAAGGTTGGTGTGAGGGAGAAGGTTGGTGTGTGGGTGAAGGTTGGTGTGTGGGTGAAGGTTGGTGTGTTTGTGAAGGTTGGTTTGTGGGTGAAGGTTGGTGTGTGGGTGAAGGTTGGTGTGTGGGTGAAGGTTGGTGTGTGGGTGAAGGTTGGTGTGTGGGAGGACGTCCTAACGTTTAAGGAGCATAACCAAGCAAATATTGCGACAGCCAGAAAAATGATAGGATGGATTACGAGAACTTTCAAATCCAGGGATCCCATCACAATGGTTGTACTCTTCAAGGCACTTGTGTTGTCCCGTCTTGAGTACTGCTCAGTACTCACTTCCCCCTTCAAAGCAGGAGAGATTGCTGAAATAGAGGGAATACAGAGAACATATACGGCACGCATAGACGCAATAAAGCACCTAAATTATTGGGATCGTCTCAAAACCCTCCAAATGTACTCACTAGAAAGAAGACGAGAGAGATATCAAATAATATACACCTGGAAGATACTGGAGGGCCAAGTACCAAATCTACACAGTAAAATAACAACGTACTGGAGTGAACGACATGGAAGAAAATGTAGAATAGAACCAATGAAGAGCAGAGGTGCCATAGGCACAGTCAGAGAACACTGTATAAACATCAGAGGTCCGCGGTTGTTCAACGTCCTCCCAGCAAGCATAAGAAATATTGCCGGAACAACCGTGGACATTTTCAAGAGGAAACTAGATTTATTCCTCCAAGGAGTGCCGGACCAACCGGGCTGTGGTGGGTATGTGGGCCTGCGGGCCGCTCCAATCAACAGCCTGGTGGACCAAACTCTCACAAGTCGAGCCTGGCCTCGGGCCGGGCTTGGGGAGTAGAAGAACTCCCAGAACCCCATCAACCAGGTATCAACCAGGAGAAGGTTGGTGTGAGGGAGAAGGTTGGTGTGTGGGTGAAGGTTTGTGTGTGGGTGAAGGTTGGTGTGTGGGTGAAGGTTGGTGTGTGGGTGAAGGTTGGTGTGTGGGAGAAGGTTGGTGTGTGGGTGAAGGTTTGTGTGTGGGAGAAGGTTGGTGTGAGGGAGAAGGTTGGTGTGTTTGTGAAGGTTGGTGTGTGGGTGAAGGTTGGTGTGCGGGTGAAGGTTGGTGTGAGGGAGAAGGTTGGTTTGTGGGTGAAGGTTGGTGTGTGGGTGATGGTTGGTGTGAGGGTGAAGGATGGTGTGAGGGCGCAGGTTGGTGTGAGGGCGAAGGTTGGTGTGTGGGTGAAGGTTGGAGTGTGGGAGAAGGTTGGTGTGAGGGAGAAGGTTGGTGTGTGGGTGAAGATTGGTGTGTGGGTGAAGGTTGGTGTGTGGGAGAAGGTTGGTGTGTGGGTGAAGGTTGGTGTGTGGGAGAAGGTTGGTGTGAGGATGAAGGTTGGTGTGTGGGTGAAGGTTGGTGTGTGGGAGAAGGTTGGTGTGAGGGTGAAGGTTGGTGTGTGGGTGAAGGTTGGTGTGTGGGAGAAGGTTGGTGTGAGGGTGAAGGTTGGTAAGTGGGAGAAGGTTGGTGTGTGGGAGAAGGTGGGGGTGAGGGTGAAGTTTGGTGTGTGTGTGAAGGTTGGTGTGTAGGTGAAGGTTGGTGTGAGGGAGAAGGTTGGTGTGTGGGAGAAGGTTGGTGTGAGAGTGAAGGTTGGTGTGCGGGTGAAGGTTGGTGTGAGGGCGAAGGATGGTGTGAGGGCGCAGGTTGGTGTGAAGGTGCAGGTTGGTGTGAAGTTGAAGGTTGGTGTGTGGGAGAAGGTTGGTGTGATAGTGAAGGTTGGTGTGTGGGTGAAGGTTAGTGTGTGGGTGAAGGTTGGTGTGTGGGTGAAGGTTGGTGTGTGGGTGAAGGTTAGTGTGTGGGTGAAGGTTGGTGTGTGGGAGAAGGTTGGTGTGTGGGTGAAGGTTGGTCTGTGGGTGAAGGTTGGTGTGTGGGTGAAGGTTGGTGTGTGGGTTAAGGTTGGTGTGTGGGTGAAGGTTGGTGTGTGGGTGAAGGTTGGTGTGTGGGTGAAGGTTGTTGTGTGGGTGAAAGTTGGTGTGTAGGAGAAGGTTGGTGTGTGGGTGAAGGTTGGTGTGTGGGAGAAGGTTGGTGTGAGAGTGAAGGTTGGTGTGTAAGTGAAGGTTGGTGTGAGGGCGAAGGATGGTGTGAGGGCGCAGGTTGGTGTGAAGGTGCAGGTTGGTGTGAAGTTGAAGGTTGGTGTGTGGGAGAAGGTTGGTGTGTGGGTGAAGGTTGGTGTGTGGGTGAAGGTTAGTGTGTGGGTGAAGGTTGGTGTGTAGGTGAAGGTTGGTGTAAGGGCGCAGGTTGGTGTGAGTGCGAAGCTTGGTGTGTGGGTGAAGGTTGGAGTGTGGGAGAAGGTTGGTGTGTTTGTGAAGGTTGGTTTGTGGGTGAAGGTTGGTGTGTGGGTGAAGGTTGGTGTGTGGGTGAAGGTTGGAGTGTGGGAGAAGGTTGGTGTGTTTGTGAAGGTTGGTGTGAAGTTGAAGGTTGGTGTGTGGGAGAAGGTTGGTGTGATAGTGAAGGTTGGTGTGTGGGTGAAGGTTAGTGTGTGGGTGAAGGTTGGTGTGTGGGTGAAGGTTGGTGTGTGGGTGAAGGTTAGTGTGTGGGTGAAGGTTGGTGTGTGGGAGAAGGTTGGTGTGTGGGTGAAGGTTGGTGTGTGGGTGAAGGTTGGTGTGTGGGAGAAGGTTGGTGTGAGGGAGAAGGTTGGTGTGTGGGTGAAGGTTGGTGTGTGGGTGAAGGTTGGTGTGTGGGTGAAGGTTGGTGTGTGGGAGAAGGTTGGTGTGTGGGTGAAAGTTGGTGTGTGGGAGAAGGTTGGTGTGAGGGAGAAGGTTGGTGTGTGGGAGAAGGTTGGTGTGAAAGTGAAGGTTGGTGTTTGGGTGAAGGTTGGTGTGAGGGCGAAGGATGGTGTGAGGGTGAAGGTTGGTGTGTG
This sequence comes from Procambarus clarkii, assembly GCF_040958095.1. Taxonomy (NCBI): domain Eukaryota; kingdom Metazoa; phylum Arthropoda; class Malacostraca; order Decapoda; family Cambaridae; genus Procambarus; species Procambarus clarkii. Next base: position 19,887 of record NW_027190506.1, read on the forward strand.
GGTGAAGGTTGGTGTGTGGGTGAAGATTGGTGTGTGGGTGAAGGTTGGTGTGAGGGTGCAGGTTGGTGTGAAGTTGAAGGTTGGTGTGTGGGTGAAGGTTGGTGTGTGGGTGAAGATTGGTGTGTGGGTGAAGGTTGGTGTGTGGGAGAAGGTTGGTGTGTGGGAGAAGGTTGGTGTGAGGGTGAAGGTTGGTGTGTGGGTGAAGTTTGGTGTGCGGGTGAAGGTTGGTGTGTGGGTGAAGGTTGGTATGAGGGGCGCAGGTTGGTGTGAGGGCGCAGGTTGGTGTGAGGGCGAAAGTTAGTGTGAGGGCGAAGGTTGGTGTGAAGGTGAAGGTTGGTGTGAGGGAGAAGGTTGGTGTGTGGGTGAAGGTTGGTGTGTGGGTGAAGGTTGGTGTGTGGGTTAAGGTTGTTGTGTGGGTGAAGGTTAGTGTGTGGGTGAAGGTTGGTGTGTGGGAGAAGGTTGGTGTGTGGGAGAAGGTTGGTGTGAGGGTGAAGGTTGGTGTGTGGGTGAAGGTTAGTGTGTGGGTGAAGGTTGGTGTGTGGGTGAAGGTTGGTGTGAGGGCGCATGTTGGTGTGAGGGCGAATTTTGGTGTGTGGGTGAAGGTTGGTGTGTGGGAGAAGGTTGGTGTGAGGGAGAAGGTTGGTGTGTGGGTGAAGGTTGGTGTGTGGGTGAAGGTTGGTGTGTGGGTGAAGGTTGGTGTGTGGGTTAAGGTTGTTGTGTGGGTGAAGGTTGGTGTGTGGGTGAAGGTTGGTGTGTGGGTGAAGGTTGGTGTGTGGGTGAAGGTTGGTGTGTGGGTGAAGGTTGGTGTGTGGGAGAAGGTTGGTGTGAGGGAGAAGGATGGTGTGTGGGTGAAGGTTGGTGTGTGGGTGAAGGTTGGTGTGTGGGTGAAGGTTGGTGTGTGGGAGAAGGTTGGTGTGTGGGTGAAGGCTGGTGTGTGGGAGAAGGTTGGTGTGAGGGAGAAGGTTGGTGTGTGGGTGAAGGTTGGTGTGTGGGTGAAGGTTGGTGTGTGGGTGAAAGTTGGTGTGAGGGAGAAGGTTGGTTTGTGGGTGAAGGTTGGTGTGAGGGAGAAGGTTGGTGTGTGGGTGAAGGTTGGTGTGTGGGTGAAGGTTTGTGTGTGGGTGAAGGTTGGTGTGAGGGTGAAGGTTGGTGTGTGGGTGAAGGTTGGAGTGTGTGTGAAGGTTGGTGTGTGGGTGAAGGTTGGTGTGAGGGAGAAGGTTTGTGTGTGGGTGAAGGTTGGTGTGAGGGTGAAGGTTGGTGTGTGGGTGAAGGTTGGTGTGAGGGAGAAGGTTGGTGTGAAGATGAAGGTTGATGTGTGGGTGAAGGTTGGTGTGTGGGTGAAGGTTGGTGTGTGGGAGAAGGTTGGTTTGGGTGAAGGTTGGTGTGTGGGAGAAGGTTGATGTGAGGGTGAAGGTTGGTGTGTGGGTGAAGGTTGGTGTGTGGGCGCAGGTTGGTGTGAGGGCGAAGGTTGGTGTGAGGGCGCAGGTTGGTGTGAAGGTGAAGGTTGGTGTGTGGGTGAAGGTTGGTGTGTGGGTGAAGGTTGGTGTGAGGGCGAAGGTTGGTGTGTGGGTGAAGGTTGGTGTGTGGGTGAAGGTTGGTGTGAGGGTGAATGTTGGTGTGAGGGCGAAGGTTGGTGTTAAGGTGAAGGTTGGTGTGTGGGTGAAGGTTGGTGTGTGGGTAAAGGTTGGTGTGTGGGTGAAGGTTGGTGTGAGGGCGCAGGTTGGTGTGAAGGTGTAGGTTGGTGTGTGGGTGAAGGTTGGTGTGTGGGTGAAGGTTGGTGTGTGGGTGAAGGTTGGTGTGTGGGTGAAGGTTGGTGTGAGGGCGAAGGTTGGTGTGTGGGTGAAGGTTGGTGTGTGGGTGAAGGTTGGTGAGAGGGCGCAGGTTGGTGTGAAGGTGTAGGTTGGTGTGTGGGTGAAGGTTGGTGTGTGGGTGAAGGTTGGTGTGTGGGTGAAGGTTGGTGTGTGGGTGAAGGTTGGTGTGAGGGCGAAGGTTGGTGTGTGGGTGAAGGTTTGTGTGTGGGTGAAGGTTGGTGTGTGGGTGAAGGTTGGTGTGAGGGCGCAGGTTGGTGTGAAGGTGAAGGTTGGTCTGTGGGTGAAGGTTGGTGTGTGGGTGAAGGTTGGTGTGTGGGTGAAAGTTGGTGTGAGGAAGAAGGTTGGTGTGTGGGAGAAGGTTGGTGTGTGGGAGAAGGTTGGTGTGAGGGTGAAGGTTCGTGTGAGGGAGAAGGTTGGTGTGTGGGTGAAGGTTGGTGTGTGGGTGAAGGTTGGTGTGTGGGAAAAGGTTGGTGTGTGGGTGAAGGTTGGTGTGTGGGTGAAGGTTGGTGAAGGTGAAGGTTGGTGTGTGGGTGAAGGTTGGTGTGGGTGAAGGTTGGTGTGTGGGTGAAGGTTGGTGTGAGGGTAAAGGTTGGTGTGTGGGTGAAGGTTGGTGTGTGGGTGAAGGTTGATGTGAGGAAGAAGGTTGGTGTGTGGGTGAAGGTTGGTGTGAGGATGAAGGTTGGTGTGTGGGTGAAGCTTGGTGTGAAGGTGAAGGTTGGTGTGAGGGTGAAGGTTGTTGTGTAGGTGAAAGTTGGTGTGTGGGTGAAGGTTGGTGTGTGGGTGAAGGTTGGTGTGTGGGTGAAGGTGTGTGTGTGGGTGAAGGTTGGTGTGTGGGTGAAAGTTGGTGTGAGGGAGAAGGTTGGTGTGTGGGTGAAGGTTGCTGTGTGAGCGAAGGATGGTGTGTGGGAGAAGGTTGGTGTGAGGGTGAAGGTTGGTGTGTGGGTGAAGGTTGGTGTGTGGGCGCAGGTTGGTGTGTGGGAGAAGGTTGGTGTGTGGGAGAAGGTGGGGGTGAGGGTGAAGGTTGGTGTGTGTATGAAGGTTGGTGTGTGGGTGAAAGTTGGTGTGAGGGAGAAGGTTGGTGTGTGGGAGAAGGTTGGTGTGTGGGAGAATGTTGGTGTGAGGGTGAAGGTTCGTGTGAGGGAGAAGGTTGGTGTGTGGGTGAAGATTGGTGTGAGAGAGAAGGTTGGTGTGTGGGAGAAGGTTGATGTGAGAGTGAGGGTAGGTGTCAGGGAGAAGGTTGGTGTGTGGGTGAAGGTTGGTGTGTGGGTGAAGGTTGATGTGAGGAAGAAGGTTGGTGTGTGGGTGAAGGTTGGTGTGAGGGTGAACGTTGGTGTGTGGGTGAAGCTTGGTGTGAAGGTGAAGGTTGGTGTGAGGGTGAAGGTTGGTATGTAGGTGAAGGTTGGTGTGTGGGTGAAGGTTGGTGTGTGGGTGAAGGTTGGTGTGTGGGTGAAGGTGTGTGTGTGGGTGAAGGTTGGTGTGTGGGTGAAGATTGGTGTGTGGGTGAAGGTTGGTGTGTGGGCGCAGGTTGGTGTGAGGGCGTTGGTTGGTGTGAGGGCGCAGGTTGGTGTGAGGGCGTTGGTTGGTGTGAAGGCGCAGGTTGGTGTGTGGTGAAGATTGATGTGAGGGAGAAGGTTGGTGTGAGGGTGAAGGTTGGTGTGTGGGTGAAGGTTGGTGTGTGGATGAAGGTTGGTGTGTGGGTGAAGGTTAGTGTGTGGGAGAAGGTTGGTGTGTGGGTGAAGGTAGGTGTGTGGGAGAAGGTTGGTGTGAGGGTGAAGGGTGGTGTGTGGGTGAAGGTTGGTGTGTGGGCGCAGGTTGGTGTGTGGGAGATGGTTGGTGTGTGGGAGAAGGTGGGGGTGAGGGTGAAGGTTGGTGTGTGTGTGAAGGTTGGTGTGTTGGTGAAGGTTGGTGTGAGGGTGAAGGTTAGTGTGTGGGTGAAGGATGGTGTGAAGGTGAAGGTTGGTGTGAGGGCGCAGGTTGGTGTGCGGGTGAAGGTTTGTGTGTTTGTGAAGGTTTGTGTGAGGGTGAAGGTTGGTGTGAGGGTGAAAGTTGGTGTGAGGGTGAAGGTTGGTGTGAGGGAGAAGGTTGGTGTGTGGGCGCAGGTTAGTGTGAAGGTGAAGGTTTGTGTGTGGGTGAAGGTTGGTGTGTGGGTTAAGGTTGGTGTGTGGGTGAAGGTTGGTGTGTAGGTGAAGGTTGGTGTGTGGGTGAAGGTTGGTGTGTGGGTGAAGGTTGGTGTGAGGGAGAAGGTTGGTGTCTGGGTGAAGGTTGGTGTGTGGGTGAAGGTTGGTGTGTAGGTGAAGGTTGGTGTGTGGGTTAAGGTTGGTGTGATGGAGAAATTTGGTATGAGGGTGAAGGTTTGTGTGTGGGTGAAGGTTGGTGTGTGGGTGAATGTTGGTGTGTGGGAGAAGGTTGGTGTGTGGGAGAAGGTTGGTGTGAGGGTGTAGGTTGGTGTGTGGGTGAAGGTTGGTGTGTGGGTGAAGGTTGGTGTGTGGGTGAAGGTTGGTGTGAGGGGCGCAGGTTGGTGTGAGGGGCGCAGGTTGGTGTGACGGGCGCAGGTTGGTGTGAGGGCGAAAGTTGGTGTGAGGGCGAAGGTTGGTGTGAAGGTGAAGGTTGGTATGTTGGTGAAGGTTGGTGTGTGGGTGAAGGTTGGTTTGTGGGTGAAGGTTGGTGTGTGGGTGAAGCTTGGTGTGAGGGCGCAGGTTGGTGTGAAGGTGAAGGTTGGTGTGTGGGTGAAGGTTGGTGTGTGGGTGAAGGTTGGTGTGTGGGTGAAAGTTGGTGTGTGGGTGAATGTTGGTGTGTGGGAGAAGGTTGGTGTGTGGGTGAATGTTGGTGTGTGGGAGAAGGTTGGTGTGTGGGAGAAGGTTGGTGTGAGGGTGAAGGTTGGTGTGTGGGTGAAGGTTGGTGTGCGGGTGAAGGTTGGTGTGTGGGTGAAGGTTGGTATGAGGGGCGCAGGTTGGTGTGAGGGCGCAGGTTGGTGTGAGGGCGAAAGTTAGTGTGAGGGCGAAGGTTGGTGTGAAGGTGAAGGTTGGTATGTTGGTGAAGGTTGGTGTGTGGGTGAAGGTTGGTGTGTGGGTGAAGGTTGGTGTGTGGGTGAAGGTTGGTGTGAGGGCGCAGGTTGGTGTGTGGTGAAGGTTGATGTGAGGGAGAAGCTTGGTGTGAGGGTGAAGGTTGGTGTGTGGGTGAAGGTTGGTGTGTGGATGAAGGTTGGTGTGTGGGTGAAGGTTGGTGTGTGGGAGAAAGTTGGTGTGTGGGTGAAGGTTGGTGTGTGGGAGAAGGTTGGTGTGAAGGTTAAGGTTGGTGTGTGGGTGAAGGTTGGTGTGTGGGCGCAGGTTGGTGTGTGGGAGAAGGTTGGTGTGTGGGACAAGGTGGGGGTGAGGGTGAAGGTTGGTGTGTGTGTGAAGGTTGGTGTGTGGGTGAAGGTTGGTGTGAGGGAGAAGGTTGGTGTGTGGGAGAAGGTTGGTGTGAGAGTGAAGGTTGGTGTGTGGGTGAAGGTTGGTGTGAGGGCGAAGGATGGTGTGAGGGCGCAGGTTGGTGTGAAGGTGAACGTTGGTGTGTGGGTGAAGCTTGGTGTGAAGGTGAAGGTTGGTGTGAGGGTGAAGGTTGGTATGTAGGTGAAGGTTGGTGTGTGGGTGAAGGTTGGTGTGTGGGTGAAGGTTGGTGTGTGGGTGAAGGTGTGTGTGTGGGTGAAGGTTGGTGTGTGGGTGAAGATTGGTGTGTGGGTGAAGGTTGGTGTGTGGGCGCAGGTTGGTGTGAGGGCGTTGGTTGGTGTGAGGGCGCAGGTTGGTGTGAGGGCGTTGGTTGGTGTGAAGGCGCAGGTTGGTGTGTGGTGAAGATTGATGTGAGGGAGAAGGTTGGTGTGAGGGTGAAGGTTGGTGTGTGGGTGAAGGTTGGTGTGTGGATGAAGGTTGGTGTGTGGGTGAAGGTTAGTGTGTGGGAGAAGGTTGGTGTGTGGGTGAAGGTAGGTGTGTGGGAGAAGGTTGGTGTGAGGGTGAAGGTTGGTGTGTGGGTGAAGGTTGGTGTGTGGGCGCAGGTTGGTGTGTGGGAGATGGTTGGTGTGTGGGAGAAGGTGGGGGTGAGGGTGAAGGTTGGTGTGTGTGTGAAGGTTGGTGTGTTGGTGAAGGTTGGTGTGAGGGTGAAGGTTAGTGTGTGGGTGAAGGATGGTGTGAGGGCGCAGGTTGGTGTGTGGGTGAAGGTTGGTGTGAAGGTGAAGGTTGGTGTGAGGGCGCAGGTTGGTGTGCGGGTGAAGGTTTGTGTGTTTGTGAAGGTTTGTGTGAGGGTGAAGGTTGGTGTGAGGGTGAAAGTTGGTGTGAGGGTGAAGGTTGGTGTGAGGGAGAAGGTTGGTGTGTGGGCGCAGGTTAGTGTGAAGGTGAAGGTTTGTGTGTGGGTGAAGGTTGGTGTGTGGGTTAAGGTTGGTGTGTGGGTGAAGGTTGGTGTGTGGGTGAAGGTTGGTGTGTGGGTGAAGGTTGGTGTGAGGGAGAAGGTTGGTGTCTGGGTGAAGGTTGGTGTGTGGGTGAAGGTTGGTGTGTAGGTGAAGGTTGGTGTGTGGGTTAAGGTTGGTGTGATGGAGAAATTTGGTATGAGGGTGAAGGTTTGTGTGTAGGTGAAGGTTGGTGTGTGGGTGAATGTTGGTGTGTGGGAGAAGGTTGGTGTGTGGGAGAAGGTTGGTGTGAGGGTGTAGGTTGGTGTGTGGGTGAAGGTTGGTGTGTGGGTGAAGGTTGGTGTGTGGGTGAAGGTTGGTGTGAGGGGCGCAGGTTGGTGTGAGGGGCGCAGGTTGGTGTGACGGGCGCAGGTTGGTGTGAGGGCGAAAGTTGGTGTGAGGGCGAAGGTTGGTGTGAAGGTGAAGGTTGGTGTGAAGTTGAAGGTTGGTGTGTGGGAGAAGGTTGGTGTGAGGGTGAAGGTTGGTGTGTGGGTGAAGGTTAGTGTGTGGGTGAAGGTTGGTGTGTGGGTGAAGGTTGGTGTGAGGGCGCATGTTGGTGTGAGGTCGAAGGTTGGTGTGTGGGTGAATTTTGGTGTGTGGGAGAAGGTTGGTGTGAGGGAGAAGGTTGGTATGAGGGGCGCAGGTTGGTGTGAGGGCGCAGGTTGGTGTGAGGGCGAAAGTTAGTGTGAGGGCGAAGGTTGGTGTGAAGGTGAAGGTTGGTATGTTGGTGAAGGTTGGTGTGTGGGTGAAGGTTGGTGTGTGGGTGAAGGTTGGTGTGTGGGTGAAGGTTGGTGTGAGGGCGCAGGTTGGTGTGTGGTGAAGGTTGATGTGAGGGAGAAGCTTGGTGTGAGGGTGAAGGTTGGTGTGTGGGTGAAGGTTGGTGTGTGGATGAAGGTTGGTGTGTGGGTGAAGGTTGGTGTGTGGGAGAAAGTTGGTGTGTGGGTGAAGGTTGGTGTGTGGGAGAAGGTTGGTGTGAAGGTTAAGGTTGGTGTGTGGGTGAAGGTTGGTGTGTGGGCGCAGGTTGGTGTGTGGGAGAAGGTTGGTGTGTGGGACAAGGTGGGGGTGAGGGTGAAGGTTGGTGTGTGTGTGAAGGTTGGTGTGTGGGTGAAGGTTGGTGTGAGGGAGAAGGTTGGTGTGTGGGAGAAGGTTGGTGTGAGAGTGAAGGTTGGTGTGTGGGTGAAGGTTGGTGTGAGGGCGAAGGATGGTGTGAGGGCGCAGGTTGGTGTGAAGGTGCAGGTTGGTGTGAAGTTGAAGGTTGGTGTGTGGGAGAAGGTTGGTGTGAGGGTGAAGGTTGGTGTGTGGGTGAAGGTTAGTGTGTGGGTGAAGGTTGGTGTGTGGGTGAAGGTTGGTGTGAGGGCGCATGTTGGTGTGAGGTCGAAGGTTGGTGTGTGGGTGAATTTTGGTGTGTGGGAGAAGGTTGGTGTGAGGGAGAAGGTTGGTGTGTGGGTGAAGGTTGGTGTGTGGGTGAAGGTTGTTGTGTGGGTGAAGGTTGGTGTGTGGGTTAAGGTTGTTGTGTGGGTGAAGGTTGGTGTGTGGGTGAAGGTTGGTGTGTGGGTGAAGGTTGGTGTGTGGGTGAAGGTTGGTGTGTGGGTGAAGGTTGGTGTGTGGGAGAAGGTTGGTGTGAGGGAGAAGGATGGTGTGTGGATGAAGGTTGGTGTGTGGGTGAAGGTTGGTGTGTGGGTGAATGTTGGTGTGTGGGAGAAGGTTGGTGTGAGGGTGAAGGTTGGTGTGTGGGTGAAGGTTGGTGTGCGGGTGAAGGTTGGTGTGAGGGTGAAGGTTGGTGTGTGGGTGAAGGTTAGTGTGTGGGTGAAGGTTGGTGTGTGGGTGAAGGTTGGTGTGAGGGCGCAGGTTGGTGTGAGGGCGAAGGTTGGTGTGTGGGTGAAGGTTGGAGTGTGGGAGAAGGTTGGTGTGAGGGTGAAGGTTGGTGTGTGGGTGAAGGTTGGTGTGTGGGTGAAGGTTGGTGTGAGGGCGCAGGTTGGTGTGTGGTGAAGGTTGATGTGAGGGAGAAGGTTCGTGTGAGGGTGAAGGTTGGTGTGTGGGTGAAGGTTGGTGTGTGGATGAAGGTTGGTGTGTGGGTGAAGGTTGGTGTGTGGGAGAAGGTTGGTGTGTGGGTGAAGGTTGGTGTGTGGGAGAAGGTTGGTGTGAGGGTTAAGGTTGGTGTGTGGGTGAAGGTTGGTGTGTGGGCGCAGGTTGGTGTGTGCGAGAAGGTTGGTGTGTGGGAGAAGGTGGGGGTGAGGGTGAAGGTTGTTGTGTGTGTGAAGGCTGGTGTGTGGGTGAAGGTTGGTGTGAGGGAGAAGGTTGGTGTGTGGGAGAAGGTTGGTGTGAGAGTGAAGGTTGGTGTGTGGGTGAAGGTTGGTGTGAGGGCGAAGGATGGTGTGAGGGCGCAGGTTGGTGTGAAGGTGCAGGTTGGTGTGAAGTTGAAGGTTGGTGTGTGGGAGAAGGTTGGTGTGAGGGTGAAGGTTAGTGTGTGGGTGAAGGTTAGTGTGTGGGTGAAGGTTGGTGTGTGGGTAAAGGTTGGTGTGAGGGCGCATGTTGGTGTGAGGTCGAAGGTTGGTGTGTGGGTGAATTTTGGTGTGTGGGAGAAGGTTGGTGTGAGGGAGAAGGTTGGTGTGTGGGTGAAGGTTGGTGTGTGGTTGAAGGTTGTTGTGTGGGTGAAGGTTGGTGTGTGGGTTAAGGTTGTTGTGTGGGTGAAGGTTGGTGTGTGGGTGAAGGTTGGTGTGTGGGTGAAGGTTGGTGTGTGGGTGAAGGTTGGTGTGTGGGTGAAGGTTGGTGTGTGGGAGAAGGTTGGTGTGAGGGAGAAGGATGGTGTGTGGGTGAAGGTTGGTGTGTGGGTGAAGGTTGGTGTGTGGGTGAAGGTTGGTGTGTGGGAGAAGGTTGGTGTGAGGGTGAAGGTTGGTGTATGGGTGAAGGTTGGTGTGCGGGTGAAGGTTGGTGTGAGGGTGAAGGTTGGTGTGTGGGTGAAGGTTAGTGTGTGGGTGAAGGTTGGTGTGTGGGTGAAGGTTGGTGTGAGGGCGCAGGTTGGTGTGAGGGCGAAGGTTGGTGTGTGGGTGAAGGTTGGAGTGTGGGAGAAGGTTGGTGTGAGGGCGAAGGATGGTGTGAGGGCGCAGGTTGGTGTGAAGGTGCAGGTTGGTGTGAAGTTGAAGGTTGGTGTGTGGGTGAAGGTTGGTGTGTGGGAGAAGGTGGGGGTGAGGGTGAAGGTTGGTGTGTGTGTGAAGGTTGGTGTGTGGGTGAAGGTTGGTGTGAGGGAGAAGGTTGGTGTGTGGGAGAAGGTTGGTGTGAGAGTGAAGGTTGGTGTGTGGGTGAAGGTTGGTGTGAGGGCGATGGATGGTGTGAGGGCGCAGGTTGGTGTGAAGGTGCAGGTTGGTGTGAACTTGAAGGTTAGTGTGTGGGAGAAGGTTGGTGTGAGGGTGAAGGTTGGTGTGTGGGTGAAGGTTAGTGTGTGGGTGAAGGTTGGTGTGTGGGTGAAGGTTGGTGTGAGGGCGCATGTTGGTGTTAGGTCGAAGGTTGGTGTGTGGGTGAATTTTGGTGTGTGGGAGAAGGTTGGTGTGAGGGAGAAGGTTGGTGTGTGGGTGAAGGTTGGTGTGTGGGTGAAGGTTGTTGTGTGGGTGAAGGTTGGTGTGTGGGTTAAGGTTGTTGTGTGGGTGAAGGTTGGTGTGTGGGTGAAGGTTGGTGTGTGGGTGAAGGTTGGTGTGTGGGTGAAGGTTGGTGTGTGGGTGAAGGTTGGTGTGTGGGAGAAGGTTGGTGTGAGGGAGAAGGATGGTGTGTGGGTGAAGGTTGGTGTGTGGGTGAAGGTTGGTGTGTGGGTGAAGGTTGGTGTGTGGGAGAAGGTTGGTGTGAGGGTGAAGGTTGGTGTGTGGGTGAAGGTTGGTGTGCGGGTGAAGGTTGGTGTGAGGGTGAAGGTTGGTGTGTGGGTGAAGGTTAGTGTGTGGGTGAAGGTTGGTGTGTGGGTGAAGGTTGGTGTGAGGGCGCAGGTTGGTGTGAGGGCGAAGGTTGGTGTGTGGGTGAAGGTTGGAGTGTGGGAGAAGGTTGGTGTGAGGGCGAGGATGGTGTGAGGGCGCAGGTTGGTGTGAAGGTGCAGGTTGGTGTGAAGTTGAAGGTTGGTGTGTGGGTGAAGGTTGGTGTGTGGGTGAAGATTGGTGTGTGGGTGAAGGTTGGTGTGTGGGAGAAGGTTGGTGTGAGGGTGAAGGTTAGTGTGTGGGTGAAGGTTGGTGTGTGAGTGAAGGTTGGTGTGTGGGTTAAGGTTGGTGTGTGGGTGAAGGTTGGTGTGTGGGTGAAGGTTGGTGTGTGGGTGAAGGTTGGTGTGTGGGTGAAGGTTGGTGTGTGGGAGAAGGTTGGTGTGAGGGAGAAGGTTGGTGTGTGGGTGGAGGTTGGTGTGTGGGTGAAGGTTGGTGTGTGGGTGAAGGTTGGAGTGTGGGAGAAGGTTGGTGTGAGGGCGAAGGATGGTGTGAGGGCGCAGGTTGGTGTGAAGGTGCAGGTTGGTGTGAAGTTGAAGGTTGGTGTGTGGGTGAAGGTTGGTGTGTGGGTGAAGATTGGTGTGTGGGTGAAGGTTGGTGTGTGGGAGAAGGTTAGTGTGTGGGTGAAGGTTGATGTGTGGGAGAAGGTTAGTGTGTGGGTGAAGGTTGATGTGTGGAAGAAGGTTGGTGTGAGGGAGAAGGTTGGTGTAGGGGTGAAGGTTGGTGTGTGGGTGAAGGTTGGTGTGCGGGTGAAGGTTGGTGTGAGGGAGAAGGTTGGTTTGTGGGTGAAGGTTGATGTGTGGGTGAAGGTTGGTGTGAGGGCGCAGGTTGGTGTGAGGGCGAAGGTTGGTGTGTGGGTGAAGGTTGGTGTGAGGGAGAAGGTTGGTGTGTGGGAGAAGGTTGGTGTGAGAGTGAAGGTTGGTGTGTGGGTGAAGGTTGCTGTGAGGGCGAAGGATGGTGTGAGGACGCAGGTTGGTGTGAAGGTGCAGGTTGGTGTGAAGTTGAAGGTTGGTGTGTGGGAGAAGGTTGGTGTGAGGGTGAAGGTTGGTGTGTGGGTGAAGGTTACTGTGTGGGTGAAGGTTGGTGTGTAGGTGAAGGTTGGTGTGAGGGCGCAGGTTGGTGTGAGTGTGAAGCTTGGTGTGTGGGTGAAGGTTGGAGTGTGGGAGAAGGTTGGTGTGAGGGAGAAGGTTGGTGTGTGGGTGAAGGTTGGTGTCAGGGTGAAGGTTGGTGTGTGGGTGAAGGTTAGTGTGTGGGTTGAGGGTAGTGTGTGGGTGAAGGTTGGTGTGTGGGTGAAGGTTGGTGTGTGGGTGAAGGTTGGTGTGTGGGTGAAGGTTGGTGTGTGGGAGAAGGTTGGTGTGAGGGAGAAGGTTGGTGTGTGGGTGAAGGTTGGTGTGTGGGCGAAGGTTGGTGTGTGGGTGAAGGTTGGTGTGTGGGAGAAGGTTGGTGTGTGGGTGAAGGTTGGTGTGTGGGAGAAGGTTGGTGTGAGGGAGAAGGTTGGTGTGTGGGAGAAGGTTGGTGTGAGAGTGAAGGTTGGTGTGTGGGTGAAGGTTGGTGTGAGGGCGAAGGATGGTGTGAGGGTGAAGGTTGGTGTGTGGGTGAAGGTTGGTGTGTGGGTGAAGATTGGTGTGTGGGTGAAGGTTGGTGTGAGGGTGTAGGTTGGTGTGAAGTTGAAGGTTGGTGTGTGGGTGAAGGTTGGTGTGTGGGTGAAGATTGGTGTGTGGGTGAAGGTTGGTGTGTGGGAGAAGGTTGGTGTGAGGGTGAAGGTTAGTGTGTGGGTGAAGGTTGGTGTGTGGGTTAAGGTTGGTGTGAGGGCGAATGTTGGTGTGTGGGTGAAGGTTGGAGTGTGGGAGAAGGTTGGTGTGAGGGAGAAGGTTGGTGTGTGGGTGAAGGTTGGTGTGTGGGTGAAGGTTGGTGTGTTTGTGAAGGTTGGTGTATGGGTTAAGGTTGGTGTGTGGGTGAAGGTTGGTGTGTGGGTGAAGGTTGGTGTGTGGGTGAAGGTTGGTGTGTGGGTGAAGGTTAGTGTGTGGGAGAAGGTTGGTGTGAGGGAGATGGTTGGTGTGTGGGTGAAGGTTGGTGTGTGGGTGAAGGTTGGTGTGTGGGTGAAGGTTGGTGTGTGGGAGAAGGTTGGTGTGTGGGTGAAGGTTTGTGTGTGGGAGAAGGTTGGTGTGAGGGAGAAGGTTGGTGTGTTTGTGAAGGTTGGTGTGTGGGTGAAGGTGGGTGTGCGGGTGAAGGTTGGTGTGAGGGAGAAGGTTGGTTTGTGGGTGAAGGTTGGTGTGTGGGTGAAGGTTGGTGTGAGGGTGAAGGTTGGTGTGAGGGCGCAGGTTGGTGTGAGGGCGAAGGTTGGTGTGTGGGTGAAGGTTGGAGTGTGGGAGAAGGTTGGTTTTTGGGTGAAGGTTGGTGTGTGGGTGAAGGTTGGTGTGAGGGTGAAGGTTGGTGTGAGGGCGCAGGTTGGTGTGAGGGCGAAGGTTGGTGTGAGGGCGAAGGTTGGTGTGAAGGTGAAGGTTGGTATTTTGGTGAAGGTTGGTGTGTGGGTGAAGGTTGGTGTGTGGGTGAAGGTTGGTGTGTGGGTGAAGGGTGGTGTGAGGGCGCAGGTTGGTGTGAAGGTGAAGGTTGGTAAGTGGGTGAAGATTGGTGTGTGGGTGAAGGTTGGTGTGTGGGTGAAGGTTGGAGTGTGGGAGAAGGTTGGTGTGAGGGAGAAGGTTGGTGTGTGGGAGAAGGTGGGTGTGAGGGTGAAAGTTGGTGCGAGGGTGAAGGTTGGTGTGTGGGTGAAGGTTGGTGTGAGGGGCGCAGGTTGGTGTGAGGGTGAATGTTGGTGTGAAGGCGAAAGTTGGTGTGAGGGCGAAGGTTGGTGTGAAGGTGAAGGTTGGTATGTTGGTGAAGGTTGGTGTGTGGGTGAAGGTTGGTGTGTGGGTGAAGGTTGGTGTGTGGGTGAAGGTTGGTGTGAGGGCGCAGGTTGGTGTGAAGGTGAAGGTTGGTAAGTGGGTGAAGGTTGGTGTGTGGGTGAAGGTTGGTGTGTGGGTGAAGGTTGGTGTGTGGGTGAAGGTTGGTGTGTGGGTGAAGATTGGTGTGTGGGTGAAGGTTGGTGTGTGGGCGCAGGTTGGTGTGAGGGCGATGGTTGGTGTGTGGGTGAAGGTTGGTGTGAGGGAGAAGGTTGGGATGAGGGTGAAGGTTGGTGTGTGGGTGAAGGTTGGAGTGTGGGTGAAGGTTGGTGAGTGGGAGAAGGTTGGTGTGTGGGTGAAGGTTGGTGTGTGGGAGAAGGTTGGTGTGAGGGTGAAGGTTGGTGTGTGGGTGAAGGTTGGTGTGTGGGAGAAGGTTGGTGTGAGGGTGAAGGTTGGTGTGTGGGTGAAGGTTGGTGTGTGGGAGAAGGTTGGTGTGAGGGTGAAGGTTGGTAAGTGGGAGAAGGTTGGTGTGTGGGAGAAGGTTGGTGTGAGGGAGAAGGTTGGTGTGTGGGAGAAGGTTGGTGTGAGGGAGAAGGTTGGTGTGTGGGAGAAGGTTGGTGTGAGGGAGAAGGTTGGTTTGTGGGTGAAGGTTGGTGTGTGGGTGAAGGTTGGTGTGAGGGTGAAGGTTGGTGTGAGGGCGCAGGTTGGTGTGAGGGCGAAGGTTGGTGTGTGGGTGAAGGTTGGAGTGTGGGAGAAGGTTGGTTTTTGGGTGAAGGTTGGTGTGTGGGTGAAGGTTGGTGTGAGGGTGAAGGTTGGTGTGAGGGCGCAGGTTGGTGTGAGGGCGAAGGTTGGTGTGTGGGTGAAGGTTGGAGTGTGGGAGAAGGTTGGTGTGAGGAGAAGGTTGGTGTGTGGGAGAAGGTGGGTGTGAGGGTGAAAGTTGGTGCGAGGGTGAAGGTTGGTGTGTGGGTGAAGGTTGGTGTGAGGGGCGCAGGTTGGTGTGAGGGTGCAGGTTGGTGTGAGGGCGAAAGTTGGTGTGAGGGCGAAGGTTGGTGTGAAGGTGAAGGTTGGTATGTTGGTGAAGGTTGGTGTGTGGGTGAAGGTTGGTGTGTGGGTGAAGGTTGGTGTGTGGGTGAAGGTTGGTGTGAGGGCGCAGGTTGGTGTGAAGGTGAAGGTTGGTAAGTGGGTGAAGGTTGGTGTGTGGGTGAAGGTTGGTGTGTGGGTGAAGGTTGGTGTGTGGGTGAAGGTTGGTGTGTGGGTGAAGATTGGTGTGTGGGTGAAGGTTGGTGTGTGAGCGCAGGTTGGTGTGAGGGCGATGGTTGGTGTGTGGGTGAAGGTTGGTGTGAGGGAGAAGGTTGGGATGAGGGTGAAGGTTGGTGTGTGGGTGAAGGTTGGTGTGTGGGTGAAGGTTGGTGAGTGGGAGAAGGTTGGTGTGTGGGTGAAGGTTGGTGTGTGGGAGAAGGTTGGTGTGAGGGTGAAGGTTGGTGTGTGGGTGAAGGTTGGTGTGTGGGAGAAGGTTGGTGTGAGGTGAAGGTTGGTGTGTGGGTGAAGGTTGGTGTGTGGGAGAAGGTTGGTGTGAGGGTGAAGGTTGGTAAGTGGGAGAAGGTTGGTGTGTGGGAGAAGGTTGGTGTGAGGGAGAAGGTTGGTGTGTGGGAGAAGGTTGGTGTGAGGGAGAAGGTTGGTGTGTTGGAGAAGGTTGGTGTGAGAGTGAAGGTTGATGTGTGGGTGAAGGTTGGTGTGAGGGCGAGGGATGGTGTAAGGGTGAAGGTTGGTGTGTGGGTGAAGGTTAGTGTGTGGGTGAAGGTTGGTGTGTGGGTGAAGGTTGGTGTGAGGGCGCAGGTTGGTGTGAGGGCGAAGGTTGGTGTGTGGGTGAAGGTTGGAGTGTGGGAGAAGGCTGGTGTGAGGGGAGAAGGTTGGTGTGTGGGTGAAGGTTGGTGTGTGGGTGAAGGATGGTGTGTGGGTGAAGGTTGGTGTGTGGGTTAAGGTTGGTGTGTGGGTGAAGGTTGGTGTGTGGGTGAAGGTTGGTGTGAAGTTGAAGGTTGGTGTGTGGGTGAAGGTTGGTGTGTGGGTGAAGATTGGTGTGTGGGTGAAGGTTGGTGTGTGGGAGAAGGTTGGTGTGAGGGTGAAGGTTAGTGTGTGGGTGAAGGTTGGTGTGTGGGTGAAGGTTGGTGTGAGGGCGTAGGTTGGTGTGAGGGCGAATGTTGGTGTGTGGGTGAAGGTTGGAGTCTGGGAGAAGGTTGGTGTGAGGGAGAAGGATGGTGTGTGGGTGAAGGTTGGTGTGTGGGTGAAGGTTGGTGTGTTTGTGAAGGTTGGTGTGTGGGTGAAGGTTGGTGCGTGGGTGAAGGTTGGTGTGTGGGTGAAGGTTGATGTGTGGGAGAAGGTTGGTGTGAGGGAGAAGGTTGGTGTGTGGGTGAAGGTTGGTGTGTGGGTGAAGGTTGGTGTGTGGGAGAAGGTTAGTGTGTGGGTGAAGGTTGGTGTGTGGGAGAAGGTTGGTGTGAGGGAGAAGGTTGGTTTGTGGTGAAGGTTGGTGTGTGGGTGAAGGTTGGTGTGAGGGCGCAGGTTGGTGTGAGGGCGAAGGTTGGTGTGTGGGTGAAGGTTGGAGTGTGGGAGAAGGTTCGTGTGAGG
>NW_027190507.1:0-35547 GCF_040958095.1 Procambarus clarkii
CTGCTGTGGTGATGACTGAGAGGTGAATGGTAATTGGGTATTGGGAGATTGTGGTATATAAGGATTTTGATGAGTATGGGTGGGGTTGACAGTGGGAGGGGGAGGGGGAGGAGGAGAAGGATGAGGAGGAGGAGAAGAGGTAACAACACTTGTTAGAGGAGGATGGGAATGATAATAACAGTAAGGAGAAGTGGGGGTATATTGACACTGACATTGATAATAAGAACTAGGGAATTGTTGATGGGGTGAATAATGGAATGAAGAGTGTGTATGTAGGGGCAGTTGGGTTGGTGGTGGTGGAGGTGGTTGTGCATATATTATGGGTGGGATTGTTTGTGCAGAATTTGTAAGATTTTTTAGTTTTTCATCAAATAATTTACTGATTTCTTCAGCCCTCTTTGTTGATTCTTTTAAATGAGCTTCTTCATTTAGATGCTGACAATTTTTAATGTAATCGTCAATTATATTTAAAATTACATCGTTCTCAATATTTTTGGTCCATTCTAAAGCTGGTCTGGCAGGGAAAACAGGAAGACTAATCAATAGTTGTGTCAAAGAATTAATAAGAGATTCTAGAGTTTCTTTGGTAACATAATTTAATGTATCATTATCTGTGAGAATGGGTAAATTTCCCGGAATTAACGTAGTATTTAAAAATTTTGTAATGTCATCAGTAGAATTGATAGGAAACTGTAAAGGGTTAGTAATCATATCATTCCCAACAACTTTAAAATTTATTAGATTATTAGAAGAACTATTCATGTTTTAGCATAAGATTTTTTAATATGATAAATAATATAAAAACCACATCATTCTGGGAGGAGACTTTAATATTGACCTGGGTCAACAAAACTGCTCTCAAGTTGACTATTTCCTTAACAGCATGAACTCCTGTATGCTAATCCCCACTATCACCAAACCTACCCGAGTCACTCAAACATCAGCCACTACCTTGGACCACATATGGACAAACATAACAGCTCCCCTTGTATCTGGTATAATCTACGACAGAACAACTGACCACTATCCTACCTTTCTCATAGCGAACATGGACATAACACCACCAAAAAGCAAGAAATTTTCATTTAGGCTACACAGTGAATCAGCTTTAGACAATCTTACAGAGGCACTTCACAATATTAACTGGGATTCTGAATTCATTAATACCCATGATATAAATTCATTAGCTAACCTCTTCCTCTCCAAAACTCTAAGCCTCTACAACCTTCATTGTCCCCTTCTTACAAAGCAAGTAACTGACAAAAGATTAAACAATCCATGGCTCACAAATGGCATTCTCAACTCAATCAACAAGAAACATGAATATGAAAAGAAAGTTAGGATTGGCCTAGTTTCAAGGGAAGTAGCTAAAAGGTACTCATCAATGCTTACCAGTATCATAAGAAAGGCAAAACTTGCATATTATGTGAATAGATTCAATGAAGCAAAAGGTAACATGAAAAACACTTGGAAAACTATCTCTAGTATCCTAGGAACTAAACAACACTCACATAACCAAATAAAACTCTACAAGGATGGGGATATACCGTCAACTGATTTAGAAATGGCAAATGAATTTAATAGTTTCTTTTCATCGGTTGGTGCTAATCTTGCCAGTAAAATCCCACAGACTCAGACACATATTAACACATATCTCTCAGGCAGCTATCCAAACTCTCTTCTCCTTTCACCAATCAGCCCGGCAGATGTTGTGTCCATCATACACTCTCTAAAAACCAAGGCAGGGAACACCAGTGAAATTCCGTCCATTGTGTACAAGAGAGCCTCCCATGCCCTTGCCCCACCCATAGCACTACTGTTCAACAAATCTATAGAGTGTCACACCTTCCCTGATATCCTCAAAAAAGCAAGAGTAACGCCAGTCCATAAAGGAGGCAATCCGGCGGACATAAACAATTATAGACCAATATCAAATCTACCCATTCTATCAAAAATATTTGAAAAAATTATTTACAAACAGCTCTATTCCTACCTCGTAAAATTCGACATACTCAGCCCCTGCCAGTTTGGCTTCCGGTCCCAAAAGAGTACCAATGATGCAATCATTAGTCTCCTTGACATTATCTACTCAGCCCTTGACAAAAATGAGTTTCCGATTGGACTCTTCATTGACCTAAGAAAAGCCTTTGATACTGTTAATCACAACTACCTCTTATTTAAACTCCAGCATTATGGAATCCGAGGCCTTGCCCTTGACTACATCCGATCCTATCTTAGTGACAGACACCAATATGTAACCATCAATGATACAACTTCTTCCACTCTACCAATTACCGTTGGAGTGCCACAGGGCAGCATCTTAGGACCTCTTCTATTTCTTATATATATAAACGATCTGCCTAATGTCTCTAATATTCTCAAACCTATATTGTTTGCTGACGATACTACCCTTATCTACTCAAACCTCAACCCACATACACTAAATAATGTTGTGAATAATGAATTAAAAAAAGTCCACTTATGGATGTCAACGAACAAACTAACATTAAACATCGAAAAGACTTACTACATCTTATTTGGAAACAAATCATCAAATGCAATTCAGCTACAGATAGACAACATTAACATCAGTAATAAAAATGATGGCAAGTTTCTTGGCCTATTCCTAGACAAGAGACTCAACTTCAGCACCCACATTCAACACATAACTAAGAAAGTCTCTAAGACAGTTGGTATACTCTCCAAAATCAGATATTATGTTCCTAACTCTGCTCTCCTCTCACTATATTATGCACTAATCTACCCCTATCTTAATTATGGTATCTGTGCATGGGGGTCTACCACTGCAAACCACCTTAAGCCCATCATCACACAGCAAAAATCTGCTATCAGAATAATAACTAACTCTGCTTTCAGACAACACTCAGCTCCCTTGTTTAAATCTCTAAACTTGCTAAATATTAACTCCCTCCACACATTCTCTTGTGTCAACTACATTTACAAAACCCTGTTCTTAAATGCAAACCATGCTCTGAAACTCTCCCTGGACAGATGTAATAGGACCCATTATCACCACACCAGAAATAAATATCTCTTTGATATCCCCAGGGTCAAACTTAATCTGTGTAAACACTCTATGCAAATTAAGGGACCTAGTCTATGGAACTCACTCCCTAGTGAATTGAAAAACTGTAAAACTTTTGCCTTATTTAAAAGCAAAACCAAAAAGTACCTAACTTCATCTATTTAGTTTCCTACACTGAGCTTTAATTTGCTCTGTACCTAGTGGTACCCAATCTCCTAATTTTTATGTAATATCAAACAACCTTATCATTGTGTTCATTGCTGTCTTCTTTTATGTGCTAGCCATATGCTGTATTGTGACTACCAATTTTTGTCAACTACCATTCAAGCTGTCATTGCAATCAATCTTATATTGTTTCTGCTGTATTGTGCCTACCAATTTGTTGCAACTACCATTTTAAGCTGTCATTGCAATCAATCATAGCTACCTATGTGCTTTAATATACTGTACCTATAATTTTCTCTCATCTTTTTTTTTTTCATTCTATGTAATCTGTTATCATTTTTATTGTCTATAAATTTTGCAAGTATTTACCTCCTTAAAATTTTCTTAGATTAAGGACCTGCCCGAAACGCTGCGCGTGCTAGTGGCTTTACAAGACTGTAATTACCATAATTGTATCCTCACATTCCTTATGTACATTCTTGTATATGCATAAATAAATAAATAAATAAATAAAAGGTATTTATTAAGACTATAAGTTATAATTATTCCAGCTGTCCTGAACTGAGCTTGGACTGGGGTATCTCATAATCATGGCAGATGATACTAAATCCACCCTTATTACATCTCCAATTGAATTAATAGACAGACTAGGAAAAGAAATTATTTATTATGCTGACAAATGTTTTTTGGACATACCCCAAGTTAAGATTTACAGTTTGTGTATGGGTTCCAATTGTGTGCAACTTAAGTATGATATTCGTCTAACTGCAAATGCGGTATCCCCTAGCTGGATATATGATCCAATGGAGCATGAGGATGAGGAATATGGTCATTTGGAATCTGAATTTCGCAATGCCCATATTATACTTCTTTGTAATCTAAGTGAATCAATACTAAATTCTATTTTGACAGGTTCTCTTACATTGAAAGATGTTAGAAAAACATTGCTTATATATAAGTTTGATGAGACTTTGTTGGATTTTGATGTTAGCCACATGGATGAAATAATTAAGGAACATCCCATTTCCTATAATCGAATTCCATATACCTATTTGGATTACTCATTCAATGGAACATTAATAAAAGAGGTTTGGGGAATACAAAACTCCCCTGAAAATATTTCTAAAGACCACCACCATAGAGAGTCATTGGTTTTGGATAAATACAAAACTATTGTCAGTTTGTTTAATAAACACGAAAACCGAGAGGGCACTTTGACAGTTATTACTGGTTTAATGGCCTCAGGAAAATCGTCTCGACTTTTGCAACTTACTGAAACACATTGCAGAGAAAATAAAAATAAAACCATTTTGATTTTGCCTAGATGTGTACAATTAAAACAAATAAAATGTCGATCAATAATTCCGACTGAAATCCAAATCTGGAGTGAAACTTACTTAGATTATAAAGACTATATTCTTCACTTTGATACTATTTTTATCGATGATGCTCATTTGTTTTATCCAGAAAATTTAACTGAATTTGTTCATGTATGTCAAGGTTGTGGAATCGATGTGATAATTGCAGGACTGAGTGTATCAACATTTAGAAATGATACATTTAAAGGTTTTGTTTTGTTAATGTCTCAGGCTAATAAAATAGAATTACAAACAACATCCTGCACTCTATGTAATTATCGTACAGCCAAGATATCATTTCGGTTTAATTGGCGTAAACCAAGTAATTTTGTGGGTGATCATCGTAAGTATTTAAGTGTGTGTTCTCCTTGTATGATTGAATTAGCACCATACTTTCTATGTCTTGGAAAAAGTAATTTTGACCAAAGTGATTTGGATAAAATGTGTGGTACTATTTTATAATTATTTATATATATATTTCTAATATATATGCAGTTTGAAAATTGTTATTATCAAATGACACATTCCAACATTAAAGAATTTATTAACCGGGTTAAAACAGATGGACATATATATATATATATAAACAAAATAATTAAAATTAAGCATAAAATTGAACTCACTGTAGATCTTAAATATGATAAAGAAAATGGAATTTTTCTGGATGATGACGGTATAGTCTATTTCCCAGAAGTAAACAATGAAAATATTAATTCACAAATAATTAGAGTAAAAAGTAATCAGGTTCCATTATTTAGCCACCGTCCACAATTTATTTCACAAAAGAGAAAGAATGAAGATAATACTGAAATTCCTCCGAAAAGGCAGGAATCTTTATAATAAAGCTGATTATAACTGAAATAGTTTATCCGGATTCCATCTTTCGATATTAAATTTATCACACTCCAAATTTTGAAAAAAATAAAGTCCGTTTTCCCCTTCAACTATTTTTGTTGATATTGTAAACAACATTTGGTTGTACATGTCGCTAATATATTGACCTCTAAATTTTACAATAAACATTATATGGCATAAACTATTGTAAATGTTTTTGTTGAGGGACAGAATAGGACTATTTATCAGAATGTTAATTTTATCTTGACTCTTACAAATATACTTAAATGTTTGTATATTTTTGTTTTGAAACATTTTAAAAAAATTCACATCATCTCTAGTTACTACTTTTAAAGATATAACACTAAAAATGTTATAAATATTGTAAAAATAATACATAGAAATACAATAAAGACTTAAAACATAAATGAAATATTTTAAAATAACGTTATTAATATTACTACTATTATCAACCAACATTTTCATTACATTTACAAAATATAATTTAATTATATTATCCTCTTCAAACATGAGGTAGCTATTTACAATCTTATTAAATCTCTTACTACTGACGTTATTGATTTCTAAAAGATTATTAACATCAACATCATTTAGACTGATACTACTACTGATGCTACTACTGATGCTACTATCACTATTATTAGATTCTTCCTGGTTTATAGGTCGAAATACTTCATTAACATATATAGAAAGGGGAGGTGGCGTTGTTGGCTGTTTGTCATCTGATTGTCTTTCCATTTCTTCAATGTACTTTATTAATTCGTAGTCACAGGGGTATGTTTCCTGGCACGTGAGTCGATCTATAGTCACAGGGATATATTTATATTCCCTGGCCTGTGGGTATAGTAGTCACAGGGGAATTTTGGGGATTCCCTGGCGACGCAGTTATCGTAGTCAAGAGGGGTAGTGGGGCTGGGTGTTGGACCATGCACAGCGTGTGGCTCTAAGGAGATCAATGTGTTAAAGGTCAAATCAAGTCGAGAGAGAGAGAGAGAGAGAGATTAAGTATTAACCACATACGTAATATATAATATACCTGGATGAGCAATAGGTTGCCGGGGGTCAATTAAATCATGATAATCAGGTGGAACCACATTAGGTATAACCTCACCTGGGTTCCTAAATTGTCCACGTGTATCTAGTCGAACTATATGACCTGGTTGAGTGAGCATAGTTAAACCAAAATACCACCCCTCAGTTACTCCCAAGGGATTAAGGGTAGTAAGTTCATGCCAAATACTCTCTGAGTAATAGCTGAATACAATTGGATGGCCCCAAATAGCATTAGATAGTCGACGATCGTCAGTCGTCTCATAAAAATGCTTGTCTTCATATCCAGGACTAACCGCTAATCGATAGATATATAGGGGATAAGTTTCTTGCCGGCGCCTATAATGATTAATCAATTTTGTCTTATGAACCACAGGCCAGTCATCTCCTCGTTCATCATGTCTCAAACGCCATAGTTTTTGGTGTGGATCAGCTTTAATGTGACGATTCATCCAATCACAGGCATTTACCTTTGCTATTGCCAGTTGATCTATAATAAATTCAACATCACTTTTTAATGTTGATTTGGCTTTAGACATCAGGGGTTGGAAAAGGGGTTCGAGTTCATAGTAAGTGTGCATTTGTAAAGGTTTGCCACCATTCTCTAGTGTATAGTAAGCCAAATCAACTCGATGAGGGTCCATTGTGTTATGACCAATTTTCACACAGGCATTACTAATCAAATTTTTTTCACGAAACAGGCCAACTAATGAAGGAATTAAAACCTCAACGTAACCACTGAAATAGTCACATGAGCAACCATATCCTTCTACATATTTATTAATTTCATTGTAATTATTTTCATTTAACGCGTCGTACACGCAAGGTGCCTTGGTATCAGATGGAACATTTGTTCTATATAAAGCGTTAGTAGTCGTGGTGGTGGTGGTTATGTCTAGAGAGGAAGAATTATTATTAAGGTGAACATGGATACAAGAAGGTTCCATTCCTTCTATATTCGGTACTGTTTCAGGAATAGAACATTCTACACATATGCCTTCTTTGACTGGATTAAATTTAGATATGTCTACAATATTCAGATCATGAATCCATCCAACTTTTTTGCATCCATTATCTATAGTAAGTTTGGACGTGGATTGATCACAATGTTTTCCACTAAATAATCCATGAGTTGTACATTCACACGTGAAATTGTAATCTTGCCATATTAATTTACCTAATGTGGTTGAACATACTGGAACTGTAGGTATTTTTAGGGGATTAGTAGGAGATATTTCAAACCAATATCCATCCTGCAAGGAGGCACTAGCTGGTAATATTTCATTACCTTCTTTAGAATATAAAGGATAAGGTAAAAATATACAACACTGATTTAGTTTCATACCTTCCCACACTTTACAGGCTTGATGATGATTGTCATCCTGATGATGTCCATATGTTGATAAAATTAATAATGGATTATTATCTAATGCATCATCATCGCTTTCAGCCTGATCAATATACCATTCTAATGACGATATATTTTTTTGTCTTGTTATACCATAGTGAAATAACTTTCTTTTTCTTTGTATCGCCTCACCTCCTATAATTATTGTACATATAAATAAGTAAATTATTATAAGAAAATAAATAATAGTAATCATTTTTATTTATTTCCTTTCATTGTCATATAATGTTCACGTGGTGAATCATAAATAGAATTCTCATTCATATATATAGTGGCTGAAGGCAGAGGATAAAAAGAAGGTGAAGAAGAAAAAGAAGAGGAAAAAGAAGAAGAAGGAGGGGGAGGAGGAGGATAGGGGGGAAGACTAGGGGGTAAAGGAGGATAGGGGGGAAGATTAGGGGGTAATGAAAAGGATGACATTATTAATGGGGTGGATTCTGGTTGTGTATTACTACTAGTTGTTAAAGTCATAGTGTTAACTGGAGTTGTAGTTGTAGTTGTAGTAGTAGTAGTAGTAGTAGTAGTAGTAGTAGCAGCATTACAATAGTGTTTATAACAATAATGACATAAACATATTGAAAAAATTATATATATAATTAATATGGATATAAGGCATATACATAAAATAATAAAATATTGATTTATTATTGACAAATAATACACATCGATTAAATGCATGTGTGTATTGGGATTATTATTGTTCTCAATTATTTTTTTCAGGAAATTAGTAGATTGATGTGTATTTATTAGTATCTTATTTAGATGTGAAAATACCGTATTATAATTATAAAATAATCTTAATCCATCAGATAATGTTTCTGAAAAATTTGAAAAGGCATAGCATGCTCTATTCAATTCTAATAAACTAACACCCGGATATAATATATGTTGTTGATATAAGCGATGACTAATATTACCACCACATAATATGTTTAATTTTAAGATATTATTAATAGAATAAATCCAAATTCCAGGTACAATAGGTATAAATATAGGATTGAATTTTTGTGTTAATTTATAATTGCATAATTCTAAAATAGCCTCATCAGATTGATTAAAAGCAGCACTAATACAATTGTGAGATTTGTGTGAATTTAAATTAAAATATGAAAAACTAATGATGACTAAGGTACTATTAATAACATCAAAGTTTTCCTTTGACATTACCATATACCAATATTCACTTTCAATTTGTAATACCATTAAGTACTTGTTATCTTCAACTTCTAAAGATGCACTCCATTTTTCGTTAACATTTGTATAAACTGGTATTACTGAATACAAAAATCCATGATTAGGTGGATTATTGGTGGTAACTATGGGAAAATAAACTACTAATATAAACCTGTTATCAGTATAATATACTGACACCCGGCAGAGTTTATAATAAATTGACATTAAATCATCAATTGATGAATCATTAAAGATCAATTTTTTTCGATTTCGAATCTGAATTAAGTCCTTTTCAAATGGTAAACGATTGAAAATATATCTTGAGAGTATTCCTGTAGAATACATTAAATCTAATTCTACTTCTGTGTGTTCAATGTCTGATATAATTGTATTTATGGTACTATGTATAAAACTGATATATACACACAATTCTCTACGATTTAATTCTGTTTGGTTAATTGAATTTAACATTTCAATTGTTTCCTTGAAAAAAATAATTTGTTCAGAAATAATTTCTTTATGTGGATATTTCCATACAAAATGATCATTGGATATTATTGTATCAGAATTTTTTAAAAATTTATATTTTTTTATAAGTTCTTGTTGTCGATTAATAATTCGAATAAGTTTATAAATTCCATTAAATGTTTCAAAAGGACATTTTTGCTTACAACTATTCAAAAGAGTTAAAAATTGATTGAAAATGTTTTCATAAATTGTAAAGTTGAAACTATAGAACAATCTTTCCTGTGAATCTACTAACAGTGTTTTATACTGGCGGGCAAAAACAACACCAGGTTTGATAATAACTTCAAGTTCATTACTATCCACACTCCCTGATGCTATTAAAATTATTATGAATGTTAACATTTTTTTAAACATAATTTTAAGTTTTTTTTTACATAAAAAAATGGATACGAATTTTAACTGGCATAAAAAACCATCGAATGTTTTTGTAGCCTCTCCACCTAGTTCACAAATCGTATTTCAGTATAAAGACGAAGATGATGTCCATAAAAAAACATGTACACTTTCAATTAAAGAAATACTCAACACTCCTGGAGGGGATGTAATTATAACTTGGGCCAATCGTAAATACATTAGTGACCTATTCAAACTAAAATTAAATTCATTAACTTCTTTGGA
This sequence comes from Procambarus clarkii, assembly GCF_040958095.1. Classification (NCBI taxonomy): domain Eukaryota; kingdom Metazoa; phylum Arthropoda; class Malacostraca; order Decapoda; family Cambaridae; genus Procambarus; species Procambarus clarkii. The sequence goes on from NW_027190507.1 coordinate 10,202, forward strand.
ATCAACTTTTACGGAGCACAAACAAAAGGAAGAAGATACACGTATTGTGGGATGTCTTCCAGTGGTTCTTCTAGATATATCTACAACAGAAAATAATCTTATTCTAGATCCCCGTAGATTAACTAATTGGTTTATTCAAATCATAAGTCGAGTGATCCCCATTGAAACTATCCTTCCACCAGAATTGGTCAGGGAAGTTAACATGACGTTTTATATACGTGATACTAACATTTTTCTTCCTAGACATGGTGTGATGACTAACATTCCAGATCTTATATTTTCCGCTCTCAATACACTGGAAACTGAAAATATATGGGAATTAGGCGATAATGGAGAAAAATTAAGCCATGAATTGCTATCAATATCATGTATATTTAAACTCTTGATTCCCAAATTACAAAGTATATTTATTTCTTCACACAGAAAAAGAAATATTTCTGGTAAGATAAAAAGTGGAAAATTCAAAATGTCTCCTGAATTCCAAAAAATACTTCATGAAAATAATTTATTAAATAAAATTGAAAAGTGGTCAGAAAATTCTCTTAAATTTATATCTGACAAACTTCGTGAATATTCCGTATTTTTTCTAAATAAACTGGGCGATGTAAATGATACAAATATATGGGCAGTTAAAGAATTTATAAATGTTGCTCAAAAATCTGAAACCATCCCAATCTATTTTAATGAAAATATTACTTTCCGCATTATGATTCATGCCATTGGTGAAATATTTCATTCTCTCTTTACAGATATATTGCCAAACGAGTCAATGGAATCAGCAATTCATGGCGCACTATATCACATGATTTATCTCCATGATTTAAAACTATTGGATACTTTTAAAAAATATTTATATATTCCTATTTTATATCGCCTAATATATTCTTGCTATAAAATTAATTCACCATTCATAAAACCATCACTTGCATATTTATCTGAGAACCATAGTGATATATATCACAGTCTATTAGAATATCAAAATAAAAATCCTTTATGGCAAGGAAATGAGAACACTGACCTGATCACGTGGATGGAGATCAACTGTGAATCAAGTGTGGATCGGCTCTGTCTCATTGCCTCACAGAGCGAGAAATATCTGAATGATGAAAAGTTTATGGATGCTTTATATTGGACAGTTTATGACATACGAGGACAAGCTTTAGACTATTATATAATTTTCCTCCTAATTGTATATAAAAATAGCTTATCCCTTAAAAATATAAAGTTAGGCAATACCATGAGCAAAGAAAATAAAACACTAAACTGTAAAAATCTAGTATCTCCTTTTTTCCGTATATTTGTATGTTTTTATGATTATATACAAAATATTCCACCTCATCTCATTACGGTGGATATATTAAATAGTTCCGAATTTGGAGAATTACCACAGTACCGTCACATTATCATTACAGCATTAAGCGACTTTTTTAAGGGAAACGAAGATATATTTTCGTCACTATTAAAAGATTAAAACCCAAATTTTAAAAATAATTCACAAGCACAAAAATATTGGGATGACATTAACAACCCATACCCACAGTTTCACTGTAAAAAAAACAAACACTCTGGTATAATATATAAAAAAAAAAAAAATCTGTTATGGTAAGGAAATGAGAACACTGACCTGGTCGCGTGTGGAGAGCAACTGTGAAGAATGTGTGGAGGGGCTCTGTCTTGTATATAGCCTGACAGGAAACTGTTATCATCTCATTGAATCCCGTTTTCTATTTGAGTCCTCCTCTCTCTCTCTCTCTCTCTCTCTCTCTCTCTCTCTCTCTCTCTCATTCACTCTCTCTTTCGATTAAATGAAAACGGGATTTACATAATAGATATTTTGCATGTATATGGATTAAAGTTTAACTTGTTTAAATTGTTATAAAAAACTTGTTCTCCGTTAACTTCATTACTTTCATTTTGAGACTCCTTCCAATGATCTGGTGGTATATATGCCAGATAATATTGAACTTCATACATATGAGTATCAGTTTTTATAATATCATTAAATTTTTGTAATAGGGAAAAATGAAGTTCTATCGCTTCTTCCTTAGACATTTTACTAACATTACAATTTAAGTGTTTCATATTTCTTACTTCATCTAAATATTTGGCAAAATTTTCTGGTGTATATATTGGAGATTTTTCAACACAAAAACCTACTTTATAAATATTTTCACATGTTTCTCTCATTATTTTACTTAATTTTCCAATTTCATCAATAAGATTATTTCTAAGAGCATTTTGCCACTCATTATCTTTTTGTACAGTTAAAAATGTCCATAAATTAGTTAGTAATTTCATATAAATGAATATATTTTTATTTTCACTGTTTCTAGAAACTGATTTATTAATTTTTTCAGTGTATTGTGCACAATAATTTGAAAGAATACCATTATCTGAAACATGAGCTGGATTTATCTTCCATTTAAGATTTCTACCGATTCCTCCCAGGCCAACAATGTCATATATTTTTCGGATAATGAGCAAATCTCCACAAAACGACGTGGGAAAATGATAGGAGCCATCAGCTTGATAACATGAACCACGTGAACTGGGTTCATAATTGGTATTTATAATTATATACATTGATAATGTAATATACTGGTGAATTAACAATCTTAATGGTAAAGTTTTACAATTTACAAATGTAAAGAATTTCTTGTTAAATGTAATGTGATTTATATTTTCAGATACTATTACCTTATATTTACACTCTTTTACCACATCATTCATCGTGATAGAATATTTAAATGGAAATAATATACGTTTGTTATATCCAATATCCGAAGATGATCTCCTTCTAGTGTCTGGGCCTGGTGAGGTTCCCGTGTTCGTTGACGGGTGTTGGTTCGGTTTGACTTTGATTTTTGGGGAGTTGTTCGATTTAGCTTTGATTTTTGGGAGTTGTTCGATTTAGCTTTGATTTTTTGGGAGTTGTTCGATTTAGCTTTGATTTTTGGGGAGTTGTTCGATTTAGCTTTGATTTTTTTGTCTTTGGAGTAGAAGTTGAAGTTGAGGGGTTATTCAAGTCTTCCAGTTCCACTGAAGTATCCGAATCATCATCATCCTGTGTCGTGCTGGATCGATTTAGTTTTGATTTTTTTGTCTTTGGAGTAGAAGTTGAAGTTGAGGGGTTATTCAAGTCTTCCAGTTCCACTGAAGTATCCGAATCATCATCATCCTGTGTCGTGCTGGATCGATTTAGTTTTGATTTTTTTGTCTTTGGAGTAGAAGTTGAAGTTGAGGGGTTATTCAAGTCTTCCAGTTCCACTGAAGTATCCGAATCATTTTCCTCCATCTCTTCTGTATCACTTAAAACTGGATTTTGATTTGACATAATTGTATCTATTTTTTTATAATATATTAAAATTTTATTTAATAATTTACTTGGTTCAAGCAAAAAAAAAAAAAAAAAAAAAAAAAAAAAAAAAAAAAAAAAAACTATGTTATACAGATACATTTTTAGGAGGAAGAAAGGGAATGGGGTGGGTTACTTCAAATAGTATTGGCAGCTGGAAGTCAGTCTCCTAAGGTATCAAACAAATATATGTACAAATAATAAAAACAAAATAATGTTATTAAAATTATAAGAATAAGAAATATGGTATACTGAAATATATTTAATTTAGATTTTTTGTTTTCTTTTTCAATATGATGAAAACGGTTCAAGATATAATGATTTCGGTTTGAAGTAAAAGTTTTGGGTGATGAATAGTCACCATTTCGATGCCAATATATTTCAAGAGGAAATGTATTTGACATTCCCCAATTAGGTTCTAAGAGGGACTCATGTACAATATTTGATATTGTTAATATAAATCCATTTTTCTTGCCATATTGAATAAATGCTAATGTTAAGGCCGCTGCAAAAGCAGATTCCTTTTGAGTAAAAGATTGAATATATTTATGTTTTTTCTTAAAAATAGAAAGGAAATGTATTTTAGGAACCAAGTGTAATTTTTGAATATCAAAGTCAATTAAATTATTAATTAAAGGTTGGCCTTCATCATCAACTAATTCATAAGGTATTTCATCAAGTTCATTCATTTTTTTTTATTTCTCTAGTTATAGTATATATATATATATATATGCATGTTTTTATTACATTGTAACTATGGAATTTGTAAAAAAAAAAAAAGAACTTTATAAACTTTTGGAACCAGGAACTGATATTACAGCTTTTCTCTGGAAAATGATCCAACATACTTCAATTCAGAATCAATTAGATTCAACACATGATATGTACAAATTAACTACTACTACTATTACTACTACTACTACTACCACCACCACCACTACTAATAGTGCTCCTACTACTACTACTACTACTACTATAATGCCATATTTTACCTATCCTATTAATCAAACATCATCCAATTCGGTATATTCAGGATTAATAGATGATTGTAAAAATATTAGTGATAGTTTATACTTTGTACAACATAAATTGCTTGAATGTCCTCTTATCCCAAATATTGTCGATCCCATTTTCAAACGTGATATTGCTCTTTATGAAAATAACTCACTAATAGGCATAAACAACCTCATTGACTTGCGAATGGCACGAGTATGGTGTGAATACCTAATGACAGATAAAATCAAACGATACGGAACCTGTCATAATCATCCGATCTTCAACAATTGTCCCGGGTGGTTAATTGATGCTGTTCATCTACAGATTGCCAACCCCAATATCTCTCTAATATATTCTACAGATATTAGAGGGGTTAATAAACATCTTGGTCAACTATGTAGTTTAATAAATTTACATCATATATTTAGACGCTTTGAAAACATTAATATAAATTATTCTGCATTACTTCTACAATTAACGGTGTTATCTAATGCCTCTATTAATTCCATAAATCGCAGAGGAAATAAATTTCCCGCCAATATTATTTCTGCGACAAGTTTTGAGGATGTTAAACGTCAAATTATGGCCACTGAACGTTCAGATTTACTTCGAGATGATATGAGTTCCTTTGTATCACGTCTTACAACTAATCTCCCACCGCCAGTAGGAACTAATTTCTTTAATTTGATTCTAAAAAAAACCTAAATCATCAGTTTAATATACAATCCCCCTACCATGTATCAATTATGTTTATATATTTTTTGTAATTGTATCAAATGTTTTTTGTATTCTTTATATGTTGAATCTAATAATTTCTTTCCTTTTTTCGTATATGTTCCATTCTGAAATTCTTCAAGACCTTTTTTAACACTTTCGCGCACCCCGCGCGCCACCCCTCGACAGGGCGATATGGGCCCCAGCGTGTCATGGAAGCGCGCGTCAATTCCGAAAAGTGTATACTCTCTTCAACTTTGTCACCTCAATTTTCGTTCTACGAGATTAAATTTGGTATCATTGTGTTCGCAATAAAATTCTCTACAGCACTAAATGCATATAAACTCCAAAAGCCCGGCTAATTACCCGCAGCAAGCAGAGAAAGTGCGAACGAGTTACCCGGGAGCACGCAAACACGATAAAATGTTTTCACTATTTTCACTCTGGTCACCTCAATTTTCGTCCTAGGTCTTTCATTTTGGTCTCAATGGGTTCGTAATAGAATTCTCTAGAGGAATATTAACATATAAAATAAAAAACCTGGTCACGCTCCAACCGCCGACGAGTTGAAGACGGGCCACGCGTTAGCCGTGAGTGAGCGCTCAGACGCCTTCCAGCTACACTCCCAATTCCCGCCCACATATGTTTAGTATTATTTCCTGGTGGTAATCTCAATTTTCGTGTTACAGCGCTCATTTAGGTATGAAAATGTTCCTAATAGAATTCTTCAGATGGATATGTGCATATAAGGGCCAATTGAAGAACAACATTGCCTGTACAATACGGGAAAGTATGAACAAAAAAAAAATAAATAAATAAATAATAAAAAAAATTGCACTTACCACCTCAGTGTTGTGTGTTGAACATGACATGGGTTGAACATTTGTTTTATCCACTCCACCTGCTCCTGGAAAACGTTTCCTGCAGGGTCAACCCATGTTTTGTATAGGTGGAGTGGATGGTGGGCAAGCATTACTGCTTATCGGCCCAGAATTTTCTCTTTCGATGGTATTTGCTGTAGCATGGTGCAGGACACAATGCCACATCACACGTCTTGCACTTATAGTGTGTGTCCTTCCTTTTACCCGACAATTTGCACACACGACACCTCAGACGTTTCTGTATCTTTACTTGGGTATGGGACAAGTTTCTTTTGAGGCGGTCTGGATTATCCACAATACGGGGTCTTGTTGCAGCAGAAGCACCACTAGTGATAATCACAGCCTCGTCTCCTGACTCAGATGATGAAGGTAAGTCTGCAGGTACAGGTGAAGTGAATAGTGGGCGCCTCACACCTGAAGGTCCTGCTGTTGGAGGTCTGGGTGTTGATGGTCCTGGTGTTGCAACATTGGGTCCAGTGGCATTGACATCAGCAGCATGTGGGATGTCATCATCTTCCTCAGGCCAGTTACTAGACTTACAGAACAATAGTGCAGCGATGACTTGTTCATGGAAATGGAGTAATGTCAGTTTCTTTCTATCTGTTGTGTAGTAGTTGTACATCACAAAAGCATTGTAGATAGCCATTTGCACAAAATAAAAGGTCATTTTCTTCGTCCATTTGTGTGTTTTCCTTGTGAAGTGATAATATTTGATCATTTGGTCAAAGTGATCAACACCTTTCATGTTTGTATTGTAGTCACAGATTGCATTCGGCTTGTTGACAGTTACCTGCTGCACTGAGGTTGTTCCATCACGATTCCGTACTCGTTTTCTGCGTTGAACCTGTTGTGTTTCTGCATTGTGGCAATTTGTTATGAGTGAAACAATTCGTTTATCTTTCCACAAAATTATGAAAGTATTGTCTTTGCGTTTGAATAAAGTTTTATCTATTGGCACTTTACCCTTTGCTTGCATCTGAAGGGATTTAGGTGCACCACGCTGCAGTCTGAGGGTACCACAGGTGTATACCCCTACTTGAAGTAGTGCCTCACTCAATCTGACCGAATTGTAATAGTTGTCCATATATAAATGGTAACCTTTATCCTTCAGTGGTTCAATCAAGGCCATAACTGTGTCAATCGTCTTTTTCCCAACTCCTGAATAGATTTCAAAATCATAAATGTAGCCACTGGTGGCTTCAGCTAGCATGTAGAGCTTTATTCCGTATTTATCTGGTTTATTGGGATTATAGGTCTTGAAAGATAGACGGCCACGCCATGGCATTGTCCCTTCATCCAAACTCAAATTTTTATTGGGAATGTATATTCTCTTGAATCTATTCAGGAGATATTGCATGAGTGAGCGAACTTTGATAAGTTTGTCAACTCCTTGGCCTGGTGGTATGGACTTATTGTTATAAACATGGAAATATTTAGCAATCATTTCAAATCGCTTACCTGTCATGAAGGTGTTGAAACAAGGTATGTGCCAGAATCTGCCTGTTTGCCAATACATTCTAAGTCTTGGCAACGGGCAAATACCCATCAAGATCGTCAGTCCCATATATCTAGCAATTTCCTTCACTGTCACTGGTTGCCATCTATGCTTTGTACTTTGCCCAGTACCTGCCTTATTTTGGGAAGCATATAAATTTGTTTCATAGGCAATATATTTCAGTAATTTTTGTGTCAGAAAGAGTTGAATGAATCCAAGAACAGTGGTAGGTACAGGAACAGTCAAGCCTGGTGTACCTGTAAAATTGTCCACAAAGGGTGCAGTATTGTCACTACACCATCCATCATCAGAATCTGTTGGTGCTGGGGTACGTGTGGTACGTGTGGTATGTCTGGCTCTAGCACGAGCTCCAGTACCACGCCGTGCATGAGTGGCAATCTCGACCTCAGACTCCTCACTGTCCTCACTTTCATCACTTTCAAAATCCTCATCGGCCGTCTCTGTTTCTAAATGTTCACTACTTGCATCAGTATCAATACCAACATCAGTTTCATCACTAGATGACCCAGACAAATCGTCAAATACAGCCTGAAACTTTGAGGGAGTTAGTCTCACATGCTTGTACTTCTCCTGTACACTACTCAGCTTCTGCTTTTCACGCCTTTCTTTTGCAATTTTCTTCCTGGAAGGGCCTTGTTCATGATCACTATCCATCGTGGAGTAAGCGTAGATAGTTTCTGAAGCCGCAGTAAGAAATATAGCCACGGAAAATAGCCGAAATGTTCACACGTTTGAGAAGCGAGGGGAGGCGATACCGGTCACAACAGTGGAGCGAAAACAATGGGCCGACGGCGTGTGCCGCGCCGCCTGAGGGCCACTAGGCGCAACAAAGAAAATGGGAAGACATCGGCGCGCATTTTAAAACCAGTCCCCAAAAAATCGGATAAAAACCTGATTTTTGGCGAATTTTTAAAGTGGATGACGCAATGCTGCGTCATCCCCGGCATTACCGCCAGTAAACGGATGACGCAATGCTGCGTCATCCCCGAGCGAAAGTGTTAATACTATATTTAGTCTTATGAGCTGTTTTGTGAAGAGCATGAGGAAAGGCCTCGCCCATTTGGGATCGTTCTATAAATAAATGTTGACCACAATTCTTACTGGGAATTAGATAATAGGGGCAAGTGGATATCTGACAAGCATTTGTTAAGATTTTAACATCATATCTGAATATATATATATCATGGAATGATGTTTTCTCACAATTAAACAATCCCATCTGATGGACTTTATCCATTATTTCCTTAGGTGTCATTGGATTCAATATTTCTTGGTGAACTTTCATGTATGACATCACCCAATTTTTTTCCACTTTTTTTTTATAAATATCTCTGAGATTCCATTTCTCTATGACTTCTCTAATCATCTCATTTCTAATATTAAAGCGACATTTATCATAGTCCTCAATTTGCTCAAATTTTTTTAGTCTTTCACGAGAGCTTGGAAACTTCAAAGCATGATACAAACATTTAAAAAAAAAATGTCATTAAACAACTCATTCAATACTAATTCGATTTCATACTCTTCAAATTCCTTCATCATCTCTATGACAAATATCCTCAAAGTTTTTAAAGACAAATCTCCTGCATGAGACCATGAATAAAGGGCTGCAATTTTCTCACCATTTATTTGTATTTCCTTTAAAGGAAAAATATTGGCTGGACAAAGTTTGGTCACATCTAAATGTTTTAAAGCTTTTCGAACTTCATGTAATGTATAATAATTTTCTATATTATATTCAGATTCTTCAACATTATGTTCCAAACATTTCTGCTTCTCTTTCTTATATTTATCAGGGGTGATAAAAAAATGTGAGTAAGGATACTCAAATTTGCCTTTACAAACACATCTGCCCACATATTCTAAAATGATTATTTTCATGATTCTCTTTATTAAAGTCTTCATATTCTGAGGGGACTCTGGGTTATTATCTCTCATCATCATATACATTATGAACATGGGTTTAATTAGCGTTTCACACTTAAGAGATATTCCATCAAATTTTAAGATACTCTCTGTCATTAATGCTTGATTTATATTATTTTCACTTTTCAAAATCTCCCAATATTTTTTCAGTTTCCATCGTTTCATGTATCCATTAACAACAGTAGCTTGAATACTATTAATTATTCTACAAACATACTTGGGTCGGCTTTTAATTGGATACTTCTCAAAGAGTTTTATCAACAAGACAGCTAATGATCCTAGATGAGCATTGTGATCCTTAATAATCGGATTCCTCAAAACTGCAAAAGTCATCATTTTAGCAAAAAGGTTAGTTTCCATCAGTGATCCCATAACATGAGCCTCCTCAGGTGTGAAAATTGGTATAATAGCATTAAAGCGAGTTTCTTGTTTACCATTAATAATTTCAATTTCATTGTATTTATGACCAACTTCCCCATATATGTTAACAAAATCCACAAGGGCTGTCACTCCAATTAAATCAAAGGGGGCTTCAACAATTTGAATAATATTATATGACCAAATATTTAAGACTGTACAGTTTAAGTTACGAAAAAGTACAGGAATGCCTGTTATGTTCCAAACAGTCGATAACTGGAATTTATTGACTGAATTTAACAGTGTTAGAAATTTTGGTTCTTGTAAATCACTGACTGTTGAAGTGAGAGAAATCCTACAACAATTTTCCGGTAAAACTTGTAATGCAAGAATATGGTGTTTTACTTTTTCAAATATTTTCACAAAATCATCTATATCCTTTTTAAAGTCATTGTCAGTATATCCTTTTAGTTGATAGGCCTTCTTTGAATAGTAGTGACTTGATACTGTTATTGAGTTCAAAACTACACCAGCTAATTCAATTTCTTTAAGATATTGTCCTTCCTCAATAAGTTTCTTTATTCCATTGATTTTTTCCCTGAGATTAGTTTCAATATTGGTGTAAACTCCCTTAAAACGCCCAGTAAAATTACCTCTTACATCTTTTATGTTCATAATCCTTAGAAATAGTTCATCACAAATTTTCTTTTCTATGTTAATAATCTCTCTCTCTCAAAAAAAAAATTCTCTTTGTCTTTGTTATAAATTTGAATTATTCTCCGATTCCATTGTGTAATCAGTTGATCCATTATTTTTACATTTAAATCTTGAAATTGTAAATGAAGAATATATTCAGTTTTGCTATTTGTAAACATGTATATTTTTTCACCATTATATTGTTTAAGATAAACATACTCATCAAGATAAAATTCACTTTCTAATGTTCCACCAGGCAATAAAGAGCCTTCTACAGATAAACGTATTTTTACAGAACTGCAATGACTACTTATATTCTTCATTACATCTTCCATATCATCCATTTCAAGTACTTGAAATAAATTTGGTATTGTATTTCCAGTATTAAGTTGTGCTTGTAAAAATAAACTCTGTTTAACTGGATATTCTTTTCCAATTCCTAACACAAAAAATTCACACTTTTTTCCAACAGGACATTTCATTTTTTCAAGTTGAGTTTCAGCCTTATCTCTTGATACACTATGGAAGCCATCAGTAATAAAAAACACTTTAATATCTTTTGATTGACAACTTTCAATTTCCTCTTGAATTTTCTTTAATGCTCCGATTAAATCAGTAGAACTATTTCTAAAATCACTTTTTTGAATCTGTGGGCTACATCCCTTTTTCTCAATAACATCACTAAAGGTATACCTAACAGTTTCATTTCCACACTTCTCTAAAATAGGAGCCATATACTTATTCCATTGGTTCATTAATGCTGACCAATAAACACTCATTGAAGTTGAAGTATCAATCATCAGTATATTATATGATAATTGGGTAAAAAGGTCAGGGAGAGTAGAAGGTAAATGTAGAATAACATCCATCCTTCCTTCAGCCTGTAAAAAAAAAAATCAATGTATTTTCATAAATATTATTAAAATTTTCGGCTACCTAACCTAAATTAACCCATAAAGACTACTAGGTACGACATATAATAATGAAAGAGAATGATAACTAATACTTACAATTTGTGAGGAAAGAAGATGATAAGCTTCAACCTTTACATTTATGGGAATAGATATTTCAATTCCATCCATTTTTCTGGTGAAAAAGTTGGTGGTAATGAGCTGAGAAGATAACTTAATGAATGGTATCATGCGTTATCATTGGTATCATACGCTTCAGTATGACAGTCAGAGCATCCTCAACTGATTGTCATTCAGGAGGTATCCCACATTATAAGTCAGAGCATCCTCAACTGATTGTCATTCAGGAGGTATCCTACATTATAGTCAGAGCATCCTCATGATCGTCCTTCAGAAGGTATGGCTCCACAAGCAATTCTCTTTCCCACCAATAGACGAAATGTTCTAACTTGTAAAGTTTAATACTTTTCCCTATTTCACTGTTAAACTCGAGGTAACGAGGGCTTATCTTGGCCCCAGCCTCTTTGTTCTCCATGTGAATTAGCACAAATGAACAGCCTAAGAGTTACATTCACTAATATATATACTGTCAGAATGATATGACGTCATTTCCTCTTAAAGGATCATTATGATATTATATTAAAAAGTAACATCTTTTACCACTCTTTTCCAGTACTGATTTAATATGACGTACACACAAGGTGCCTGGGAGTTACTACCATAGTGTTCGACTGTAGTCATATTTATTTTCCAAATCTGATTATTGTAGTAATAACCAGTGGCTGCATCCTCAATTTCCTCTTTAGAGAGATCTAAGTCATATGACATATGACATTCTACAAGACTAGGGTCAGCTTTTTGTAGTTCACTCAAGGTGGTACCCATGCCTTGGGCAGATGTGGCAGGAGGTAATAGTAGACTTTCCACTGTGTCCTCGGCCTCGTCATCGAGTCGGGCCATGAACGTATCCACAAGGTCAACTTGGTCACCAAGCAGCTTTAAGATTTTAGAGAGAGAGAGAGAGTGAATGAATTTCATCACATTCACCTATAATTGTTGGGATATAAGTAGAGGTAGTAGATATTGGAAAATTAGTTTACATATTATTTTTATTATGGGGTGCTTTTTTTTATTGTAATAAAAAATAATAAGCATAATGACTACATCACTGAAATATATATACCAAATTAATAATAATTCTTTAGAAAAGAATTTATTAAGGTTGACATTCAACCAAAATAATACTTATATTGATGATTTATATCCAGGTTTATCGGAATCATCTTGTAGGTTAGCTCTCAATCGATTAATTTATATAATGTACTCAATAACAAAAAATATAGATGAGGTTAGTATTAGTAATCATCAAGTTCAATTTTGGAGTGAGCACAATTCTGAAATTTTCATCCAACAAATATATTATATCGCTGGTTTAACTACTAAACCAGCCTCAAATTTAATTAGTTATCATACAATTAAATATGATCAAGAAATGTTTATTAAAATATTAAAACAAAAGGCGCCTCAATCTTACAAATTACTACAACGTTTTGATTCGAAATTAATTTACTTTTCTCTTCTTACAAATTTATGGCATACTCTTCTCATGCAAAAAACACAAGACATTAATATAATAAAGAACAGTATTATACATCATCTTATAAATAATTGTTTTTATAATGAGGACCAACCAATAATTGAATCTGGAATACTTGACATATACAACCTTTTTACAGTCCTATGCATATCAGTAAATTAATTAACAGAGTCATTGAACCTTACCATAAAAATACAAATAATATACATATTATAGAAACTAAAGATCTTACTCATTTACATTATGAACTTGTGATATCTTTACATAAAAAAACAGATATTGCATCTAATAAAATAACGGCAATGGTAGCTTACTTACCTAATAAATATAAAAATAATCATAACCTAATAAGATCTTTTCCCTATAAATTAATCAAAGATAATCCTTCAGATATATTAAAGAATATTTTAACTAATTATAAATATTTCTATACAAAAAATAGAGAAATAATGTTGGCGAAAAACTATAAAATTTTGAACAAAAAAAGTAGAAGTAGAAGTAGAAGTAAAAGTAGAAGTAAAAGTAGAAGTAAAAGTAAAAGTAGTAGAAGTAAAAGTAAAAGTAGTAAAAATGAAAGTAGAAGTAGGAGTAGAATTAAAAGTAAAAGAAGTAAAAGTAGAAGTAGAAGTACAAGTGGAAGTAGAAGTAAAAATATAAATAGAAATAAAAGTAGAAGAAAAAAAAGGAGTATAACAGGCAATAAAAATCGTGGAAATATAAATATGAAAAAAATACGTCAAAATAGTACTAGTACTAGTACTAGTACTAGTAGTAGTAGTAGTGGTAGTAGCAGTAGGAATAATAGTCCCCAAAATTCGAGTTTAAGGTCAAATCAACCTAAAAAGAACAAAAGAGATCAAATTTTAAATAATAGAGTGAGTAAAACAAACCAAAGCAGAAGCCCTCTAAAAAGTATTTATTTTATACCCAAAAATAAAAAAATACTAAAAAAGGATTGAAAAGTATATTAAAAAGTAGAAGATGGGATAACAACATTAATTATTTAGAATACAAAAATTAAATATTTTCGTATAATTTTCCATACCACTTATAATAAATAATAATTTGGAATACAAAACATATATATAATAAAATAGATCTTTTTGGAATTTAAATAATTTTAAAATAATATGTTTCATAACTATAAGATGATGATAAGATTTTTCAGTCATAATTATAGAAGTATTTTTATTTTTATTTTGAATATGTGAAAATACTTCTTCATCACTCGATGCAAGTTGAACAGGAATCCTATTATGTTTAATTAGATACATAAGAATTCTAAATTGATTATGTTCATAAATATTACTTGTTATAATTTGTATTTTTTTTGTATATTCAATCATGTTTTCCAGTTCAATAGTAATATTATAACATAATATTCTAGTTTGATCAAATAAGTAATAAGTTAACTTTAATTGGTACATTTTTAACTCTTCTAATTTATTGAGATATCCTTTATAATCATAAGAGTTATGTTCAACATTCATATTTTTTATTATTATAAAATTATATATTATTATTAAAAAAATATATATATAAAAATAAACAAATTACCAAAATGCAAATATTTGTAAAAACTTTATCTGGAAAATCAATAACAGTAGATGTGGAGTCTAATGAATCTATTCAAAGTGTAAAAAACAAAATTCAAGATAAAGAAGGTATACCACCAGATCAACAGAGGTTGATATTTTCCGGGAAACAGTTAGATGATCAACACACTATAAGTGATTATAATATTCAAAAGGATTCAACCCTCCACTTGGTATTAAGATTACGAGGAGGAGGATAATCAATCATTAAAATTCCCTTTTATATTTTTTATTTTAAAAGGGCCACATACATGGCTTTCAATTTTTCCTCATAATATTTGAAAATGACATGCCGCCTAATTTTGTAAGTTAAGGAAACCAAACCAGATTCTGGAGTCCACGGAAATTGACAGAGATATACTGCTGAAGGTAAATGACAAATTCCATATTTCCTACCATAAGCCCTAATCTCATTTAAAATGGTTTTAATTATACAGGAATGTCGACAAAGTACCCTTACATCTGACGAATGAATATTTAAATGGGTACTCATCTTTATAATCATAGGAGGTGATGGCACAACTAAAGCTAAGATTATATTAGAATTTGGATAAACATAAACACATACATTATCAATTAGAGGGTGAGTCTTTAGGAGAGATTCGATCTCACCTAAACTTACATATTCGCCATTCTTTAATCTCTGGAAATTTATTTTACGATCAATTATGCGTAACATTCCTGATTCACAATTAATCTCCCCAATATCACCAGTTTTAAAACTCCAAATACCTCTTTTGGATAAGAAAAAATCTCCACCATCATCTCCTTTTCCAGTAATCCTTGAATATTCTCGGGCCACCATAGGACCACTCACTACAACTTCCCCTCTAGGATGCGGCTTATCTGTCGTTTTAAAATCTCCTTCAATCCAATCAATTAATGATAGTTTTACTCTATAATTAGGATCACCACAATGTAATACATCATCACTTTTGTTGCTGCTAGAAATACAAGCCGTAGTTTCTGTGGTACCATACCCTATTATTACTGAACAATTGAATAGCGTTCGAAGCTTTTGGTATGACTCTTTTGAAATTAAATCACCTCCAATGATAACTGTCATCAATCGATTACCAAAAAACTGCTCACATATTTTCCGTAAAATATATTTATCCCAAACATGAGTAATCCATTTCAGTTTATTTTTTTTTTCAAAGGCTATATGATCCCAAATTGAATAATTATTTTTTGTAATTCCATTCATTATATATTTTAACATAGAGGATACAAAAAGAACACAAGTAGGTTGAGCTTCAATAAAATCCCCATGACATCCTTCCAAGATCTGCGGACTTTTGTTAGTTAATGTAGAGGGTGAGGAATAGGCAATTGTAATATTCATAGCAATACAAGATAATTCAATTATTAATTCTGTGACATAAGCCAATGGAAGATATGCTAAGTATAAGTTCCCCAATTGTCGATAATCAGCACGAATACAAAATGCTGATACCGCAGAGAAAATATTACCATGAGTTAACTTCACTCCTTTAGGTTCGTCAATAGTACCACAGGTATACATGATAAATGCCACATCACTCTCATCAATATATTTAATATTATCCTTACATATATCCTCATTTTCTTGGCCGGCAAATATTAAACTATAATATGAAATTATGTTAAAATTGTCACTCGTTTTATATGGTGAAACTGTTGGTCCTATTTTATTGATATGATCATCTAAGATAATGACATAATCTATTTGAGGACAAGTAGGTAAAATTTCCTTCTGGAGTTTAGCTAATAATGGTCCACAAGAGGTAATAATAATTCGAATTTCTGTTTCCAAAAGAGAATTGATAATTGTTTTAGGGGGTAAGTTTGTTGGAAGACTGACGACAATTACCCGTTGTCTAAGGCATCCAAGAGCTGCAATAAGCCATTCTTTCTGGGTTTCAGAATATATGGCAATCGATTGTTGTTGATTTACCCTATTATCATTATTATTATTATTAAAGTTAAAATAATAGTTTAAACCAAAGCCGAATTTAATTACCAATTCATTGACCTCTTGATAAGACTGGTATATATATTTTCCTAGATTAAATTTTTCTATACATTTGTTTCCACCAAATCCTTGTCTTTTTTCTAAAAGCAGTCGAGTACCTAGACAATCATCTAAACCATAATTGGCAGCAGCAAATTGTAGAATAGAGGGGGCTGTAATTGCTTGAGACTTTATTAAATTATTAACTAGATAAAATCCATCATATCTTCCTCCCTTTTTGAAGCTCATATTTAGAAAAAAAATAGTCTTGGTTTCTTATTATATTTATATATATATATAAAAAATACAGATTAAGCACTTTGAGATTTGGAGAAACGATAATTTATATAATTACATTATTATTAGCTGTTTTACACTAAATCAAGTGTGGACCACTCACTGAAGGTCCCAACACAATCCTGACTTCTCATCCTTTCCCTCCTTATCCTCGTCCTCTTTTCCTTCTTATTACTAATCACTTTCCACATTGATATTAAATTTAATTCTATCAAATGGAACTAGGTCATTAATATTTTTAGCTAACAGCTTACATTCCACCTCATTATGGCCATCCTGAAGCTCATGATACCCAAATTTTTGGTTGGTGTCGAGAGACGACTCTGTATGATGGTGTATTCCAGACGTCTGTTAAGATCGATGTTGAAGGATATGTTGTTGGCTGAAGTAATAAACAGAGAAAATAAATTTCCCCATAATCCTTACAAATGTTGGCTTCTCTACTGTCTGCTCCCATCTGTTGACATCATAGTATTTTGGGGTTACCAGGAGTAGGGGGAGAGGTTCAACAATCTCATCTCATCCTGATATTTGGCATAGGTACATGACTACTTTCCTTCATTTTGTTCTATTATTTAGATTTTTTGTATCATAACTTTTATAGAAATTTGAATTGGATTCAAGTTTATTAAAAATAATATGATAATTTTACCATCATTAAAAAACAAAAAAGAGAGGAGGATAATTGATATTTTTGAAGGAAGGAAAGAAGAGAACGAACTGTAGTAGTATATAATGGTCTATTGGGATTATATGAAAATGGTGGTTCCTTCTCCAGTTTCTCCTTTTTTTCCCTCCACCTCTTCTACCATATCCATATCTTCAGACCCCTCTACCTTAATGTTCAATTTTATATTTTTAAATATAATGTTCCTTGTCTCAATTTTAAATTCCACTTCATTGTTACCCTCTTGAAGTTCAAGTTTCATTACCACAAATGGCGGTAATGAATCTTCTTCCATTGGGAAATCATATTTTGAAAATCCCTGTATAAATAAATCTTGACTGGCTGCATGGGTACATGATATCCAGAGTCTATTCATGTAAATTGGTTTGGATTCATTTTGTGATCTTACTCGTATTAATTCTATATGATTATTTAACTGGACATCTCGTATTTCACTGAAATCAGTAACGTCAACACTATCTGAAATATTCCATGGAAATATTAAAACAATTGGGTTTTTGGAATAATATCCTTTATCATATACACAATTTTGCAATATTTTATTTATGTGAAAAGATTCACTATTATGCCAATATTTGTGAGCATTACTATAATTAATAAGAAAGGTATTAAAAGGTTTTACTATGGTATTTTCAATTTCAAATTTATTCTTAAGATTATATGATAATGGTAATGTAGGAACAATGAAAAAAACAGTTTTTATTCTTATATCTTCCTCAATAAAAGGGAAGAATAGTGATTCTAAAATTGATTTCCTGTTGTATTGTTTCCCTGTTTGAGTCATAGAGAATTGTACCAGTTCCTGAGGCACAGAATTTTCTATTTGACTAATTGAAGAAGATTGTAATAGGCCTTGAAGAATTTCTTTGCCTCCTCCTTCACTTCCTCTTCCATCTGCATCTGCATCTGTTCCTTTGCCACCACCTCCTCCTCCTTCACTTCCTCTTCCATCTGCATCTGTTCCTTCACCACCTCCTCCTCCTCCTCCTTCACTTCCTCTTCCATCTGCATCTGTTCCTTCACCTCCTCCTCCTCCTCCTCCTTCACTTCCTCTTCCATCTGCATCTGTTCCTCCTCCTCCTTCACTTCCTCTTCCATCTGCATCTGCATCTGTTCCTTTGCCGCCACCTCCTCCTCCTCTTCCTTCACTTCCTTTACCACCTGCATCTGTTCCTTTGCCGCCACCTCCTCCTCCCCCTTCACTTCCTCTTCCATCTGCATCTGCATCTGTTCCTTTGCCACCACCTCCTCCTCCTCCTCCTCCTTCACTTCCTCTTCCATCTGCATCTGTTCCTTTGTCGCCACCTCCTCCTCCTCCTTCACTTCCTCTTCCACCTGCATCTGTTCCTTTGTCGCCTCCTCCTCCTCCTCCTTCACTTCCTCTTCCATCTGCATCTGCATCTGTTCCTTTGCCACCACCTCCTCCTCCTCCTTCACTTCCTCTTCCATCTGCATCTGCATCTGTTCCTTTGCCACCACCTCCTCCTCCTCCTTCACTTCCTCTTCCATCTGCATCTGCATCTGTTCCTTTGCCACCACCTCCTCCTCCTCCTTCACTTCCTCTTCCACCTGCATCTGTTCCTTTGTCGCCTCCTCCTCCTCCTTCACTTCCTCTTCCACCTGCATCTGTTCCTTTGTCGCCTCCTCCTCCTCCTTCACTTCCTCTTCCATCTGCATCTGTTCCTTCTCCTCCTCCTCCTCCTCCTTCACTTTCTCTACCACCTGCATCTGTTCTTTCACCTCCTCCTCCTCTTCCTTCACTTCCTCTACCACCTGCATCTGTTCTTTCACCTCCTCCTTCACTGCCACTTACACTTCCACCTGCTGTATCTATTCCTTTGTCTCTTCCTCTTTCTCCTCTTTTACATAAATAAATAATTATTATAACTGTTATAAAGAATAATATTATTATTAAAAATACAGTCATTGCTTATTGTTTTTTATTTAGGATAATTCAAAACAAAAAAAAAAACTTTTTCCCAAATACTCCACCTCATATCTAAATTAACGAAATAAAATTGTTCTGCTCAGCTGAGTTGACCGCACATTGGATCGAAATCCTGGGTGCCCGCGAGAAACATTAGGTAGAGTTTCTTTCACCCTGATGCCCCTGATTCCTAGTAGTAATTAGGTACCTAGGAGTTAATCAGCTGTCACTGGCGGCTTGGTCTAACTAGGATCCGGTCACGGGAACACTAAATAACCCCAAATCATCTCAATATAACCTCAAGATATTCCCGTTACCAGGGTCATGTACAAATTATCATTAAACATTAATATTGTTTTTAGAGAAATACAAAAAATGGAAAAGCAGCAGCAACAGCAGTGTCTTTTCAATTATAAACTGTTTTTTGATAATAAAAGGAACGTAAAATTTCCAGCCATTTTATGTTTACCAACATTTATATTATATACGTTTTCAATAATCTTAGATTATTACATTCAAGCTCTAAACCCTTCTTATCAAACCAACTCATCAACTATTCAGTCCGCCAATAATATCTTAATTTCATCCTTTTTATATACACTTCAAACAGTCGTCAATATGGTGGTTTATGTAGATGATGAAGATGGTGATGATGACAGAGATAATAATGGTATCCAACTAAAAAGTCCCAAGGAACTTCATAATATTTTCTTATTCGAGGCCCAGTCTATTATTAACAGTAAAATTAAGAATAATAATAAATATAAAATTAAGCCTTCATTCTTTGCTTTAGAAACCTATATAATAAATAATATCAGTCGCTTAAAATATTTACAACAACTTTTTCAGACAAACTTTCGCATTAATGGAGTTTCAAATTTGGTAGATCTTCTGAATAAACTAGAAGCTGATGGGGCAGTACCTCTTGTTGAAGGCGAATTATCTTTCATTTCAACAGCCACATCTAAATTTCCACCCGGTTCATTGCATTATACGACAGCTACCACAAAAACATATCCTTTGCCTCAGCGTATGGGTACAAAATTTTGGGGCCCATTTTATTGGCGAATATTCCACACACTGGCCAAATATAGCCAGAAAGATGATCGGTTTAGAAAAGATTCCAACATAGCATATGTTATAAATAGCTATCCTAGCCTGTTGCCCATTATTGTTCCATGTCCACAATGTCGACAACATTATTACATTAATATTCGTCCCAGTAAGCTGTCTGATAATTTATGTCAGTTGGAAAATTCAACTCCCAGCGATATATATTCTCATATTCATAACAGTGTTACAGAGAATTTAATTCCCCTAAAATAATTGATACAATAGATCTTCGGTCAGCATTCATTAGGAGTATTTTGTCTAAACAAGATGTGGTTGATGTCTCTGTTCTAACATACATTACATTAGTGTTAGCTTTTGTATAAAAAGATACAAAGGAAGAGGATTCTGAGGAGTCTTTTTTGCTGCTACTGTTGTCAGTAACCACAATAAATATATATGTTTTTTGAAGACTGGGCCGGTTAATTTCATTTTCAAATTGTTCGACTAGCCGCCTGATATTTAGAGGTGAACTATTATAATGAGGTACATTTAGTAACTCTTCGTCTTCATTGTATCCATTTGCATTACCACGCGTCACATAAATAACAAGAAAGGAATTGGTACATATTGGTAGTTTGGGTGGAAGTATCTCTAACATCTCTAATAGATCATCATAAGTGCCATTATTCTCATTACTTTTTGATGGTAAATAGAGAAGCTGATAATTAAGACTTTTTAAAATAGTTTCAATATTCTTCATTATTGTCAGTTTTCTATGTTTAAATATACTATCAACAACAACACCAGCATAACAACCATCTGGAGGAGGTTGATATAGTGATGTAATCTGTCCTATGTCTATTTTGTTCTTCAACATGTTGAACTAAATTATAGTGAATGAAATGGTAAGCTATATATATATATTAGGAAAAAAAAAAAAGTTATATATTTTGTTTATTATATTATGGTGGTTATAGTTATAAATTTATAATTCATATAGTTTATACAATTTTTTTAATATTCTATTTTAAGTTTCTAAGGGAATTATGATGGTGATCAAAATGGAACAAGGATATGAGATATATAGTACTTCTTTTTCTTCTTTTCCATCATCATCTGTTCTATTACCACATTTTTTTTTTTTTTTTTGGGGGGGGGGGGTGGATAAAGTTGGAGTTGGTGGTGGTTGTTGTGGTGGTGGTGGTGGTGGCAGTCATTTAAGTACCTAAGGAAATGATGGTGATGGTGAAGATGGAGGGGTGTTAAAAACAACTTTTTCTGAGGAACATAATGGATCTTGGATAAGGTTAGCGTCTGTTTTTGCTGTGGATGTTGATGGAGATGGAGATATAAATGCTTGCGATGATTCTTCTACTGATAACTCTGAAGCCGAAATTTCTTTTCCTTTTCCTTCATCAGGTTCCATTACCACAACTTCGGGAATGGGTATATTTGGAATTGATGGTGGCAATGTTTTTTTATAAAACTTAATCAAAATACTTTCGCATTTGTCCATTTTTTTATCTTCATGCCCTGCAATGATGCGGTATTTACTTTCTTCTCTTGACTTTCTTTAAATACATGAAAAGTTTCATCCACTTTTTGGATAATTTCTTCCTTGGTTTTCAGTTTCCTATTACCTGAATTGTATGTAATTAAATATTTTTCGTCTTCCTGTTCTTCATTAATAATCATTAAATTACGATATAGAGCATTAGGAGATTGTGATTTCCTTTTGCGTGATTGTTTCTTGTTAGTTAATTCAACCACTTCAGGTTGATTAGCAATTGTTGCCATGTCCATAACTGATGCTGAAGTTTTAGTTTGAGTGTGATTCTTCCTAACCATTGTAAGGTTTGGGAGTCAGAGAATAAATAATATCAGAAGGAAGGGTACTGTACTTTATATAGGAACGCGATGTAATATTTTTTTCATAAATACTAACACTCTTTCACTATAATGACCTCTTACAAATGGTTAATGCCTATTAGGGGATATAAAAATACATCATTAAATATCGAAAAAGCTTTCATGGGTAAAACAATTTCCCAATTGGGACAAAAACAACAATCATATTATATAATAAAACCATTAAATATTTCATTAGAAACTTATGATGACATTGTATTAAATATTTGCAACATTAAATCTAAATCTACTAATTTTGAAAGCAACATGAAAGGAAAACAAAATATTGGAAATGAAAATATATCGTATAAGTATATACGAATATCTAAATTAACAAACCAACTGGTTAAGACAGATCTAAAATATTTCATAGCATTTAGTCAGTCAATCTGTCCTAGTTGTTACTTTGTAAATTGTGTAATTTGTATTGATCGAAATAAATTTAAACGTTACATGAGTAATTATAAAGTTTTAACTAGAAACTTAAATGATAGTTATCCTCGTTTTATAAAGTGCTCTCAATGTCATTTAATTTTCAAACCCATGAAAAATTATTATCAAGTGTATTCCCAAATGCAAATTCAGTCCAGGGTCTTTCTAATGCTATTTTTCGTTATCTTAAAGTGAGAAACCGTATTTTTCGTCCAACAACAGGTGGATGGCAATGTAAAGCATGCCAAACAAAATATGAACATTCATATGCTGAATTTAGAATTTACCTTAATCATATTTGGCAAGGAAATAGCTCATCAAAAGCAGATAATAATAATAACACTCATGATAAATTCCTCTTTAGAAACCCAAGAATATTATTTGAGCGACTTACAACCCAATCACAATTTGAATTAAGAAATGATCCTAATGAACTTAATTATAGTGTGCATATAAAGTTATCGAATGGAATTCACCGGTTAATTCCACCTTTAGCCTTCCTTATGAATCATCAACGATCATTGCCGTTTTACAAAAAACTTATTTCAGATCCTAGTGTAAATATGAGTAAAGTTAAAACGAGTTATGGATCAGTGTTGAGTCGAATGAAAAGTGGTAAATTTTCTTCTATACGTCAACATGGACACAATAAACGATACATTGGTTCAGCCCGCGTCATTATTACCCCCTGTAATGAACTTGAACCAGATGAATGTATTCTTCCTATTAGTGTATGGAGACGACTAGATTGTCCACGTTATGTTCTTGCCCACCGTTATCCTACACTTGATGATAGAAATTTTACCTTACATCGGGTGAAAGCTTTTTGGATCTATCCAGTCATGGCTATCCCCACTAGCATTGTGCATGGTAATCATGCCGACTTCGATGGTGATGCCATGCAAGTTATTCCAGTAAGTCATAATGTGGCTTCTGAAGCTGAAGCCGTTATTCTTTTCCATCCTCGTACAAATTTTGTCTTACCAGGTAGTCTACGTTTAGCTTTTGATCATGATGAAATTTTAATGTTATATTACCTATATGGTCTTAATAGAAATGAAATTCATGGAGCTCTGTATCGTTTAGCTATAACTGAATCTTCCTCGAGAGCATATGATATATTCATTCATCTTAGAAAAATTTGTCATAAAATAACTAAAACTCAAAAAGTTTTTTCGATATCTTATATGATTTACTACAGTTTATTCGTCAACCTACACCATCCTATGTTGATTTTGTTGAAAAAATATTTCCTAGTGTAAGTAATAATAATACTATAAAATGTATGATTCAGTCTGAATCATCTCGTTTTTCAATCGATCATTTATGGCAGATTGTCGGCAAAATAAATGAACGAGCTCATCAAAGTTTTCTTGAAGGAATGAACCGTCAAAGCTTTATTAAAATGGCCCAACTGTCACGTGATGCATCTAATAAAGACATAGCTCTATATGGATATGCTTATATAAAACTATTGTATTGTACTTGTTTACTTATTTGTGGTTATGACGGTAGAATTTATACACCACGTGGAATTCTCGCTGCTGACTGTCTGGAAGATATTTTATAATTTAGTTTAATTTTAGTGGAAGAAAAGAAACGAAAAGAAGAACGAGAGAGAGAGAGTGAATGAGAGAGAGAGTGAATGAGAGAGAGAGAGAGTGAATGAGAGAGAGAGAGAGTGAATGAGAGAGAGAGAGAGTGAATGAGAAAGAGAGAGAGAGAGAGAGAAAGAGAGAGTGAATGAGAGAGAGAGAGAGAGAGTGAATGAGAGAGAGAGAGAGAGTGAATGAGAGAGAGAGAGAGAGTGAATGAGAGAGAGAGAGAGAGAGTGAATGAGAGAGAGAGAGAGTGAATGAGAGAGAGAGAGAGAGTGAATGAGAGGAGAGAGAGAGAGTGAATGAGAGAGAGAGAGAGAGAGAGAGAGGAGAGAGAGAGAGAGAGAGAGAGAGAGGAGAGAGGAGAGAGAGAGAGAGAGAGAGAGAGAGAGAGAGAGTGAATGAGAGAGTGAATGAAATTATTTAGGATGTGGTGCTAGTTTATAAATTGACTCATACACAGTTTAAACTGTAGATATGATAAATAAAACCCAGTATGGCTCAGAAATCTATATTGGTTGATTAAATGGGTAAAAGGGAAAGGAGTCAACTCCCAAACTAATGAAAAACATTTGCTTTCTCACTAGCAACAACGAACAATGAGACATAATGTCATATAAATTAAGACCCCCCCCCCCCACCACTTCTCTCCACCGGGAGAGTAGCACCCTGAGCCCTCCGTCAGACCTTCAGTCTGTGGCTCCAGTGTGCCTCATCCACATCGTGCTCAACCTGCTCCACCACACACACCCACCGCTCCACAACACATTCAGTATCCATCTATCTTTTGACCAATCAATAACATACTGTCGTCTACTTCTGGAGGATTCACAGTAGATTAAATTTATTATTTATTATTATTATTATTATTATTATTATATTATCCTTTTGTTCATTTTATTATAA
>NW_027190508.1:0-35538 GCF_040958095.1 Procambarus clarkii
CAAATCTCTTCTAAGCATAAATGGCCATGGCATAAATTCAAATAATTTAAAAGTAAAAATAATCTAAAATGGCCAAATATTTGATAATATTAATATTAGATAGTCTTAGATATTCTCTCTTAGGCTTCATTTAGTCAACACATGTAAAATCACTGAGTCGTGGAACAAGCAGTTTATATATACATATGTTAGGCTTATAACACCTATCCTACGAGGTCCAACTAGTGACTAACCCTCACTCACTGACCAGGATGCAAGTAACTCACTATTTACTTCTAGGTGAATAGAGGCATTGGGTGAAAGGAAACGCTACCAAAACGCTAAACGCTACCCTGTCCGACCGGGATTCGAACCCTTGATTGTGAGACGAGAAGGAACAAGTCATTCATTTTTGTGTACTCACCTACGTGTGAGTACACACATTGATCCAATTCATGATTTAATGCTAATAATTTAAAAATGTAATAATTTAATTTAATTTATAATTTAATGCACATTAATGCTCGATCCAGCAGGATAGAGTATTAATCTTGGAGTCTGTCCTTTTAGCCGTCGGTTGTTTAAAGCACTGACTTTACCAACTTAACCTAAACCTAAACCTAACGTAACCTATAAACTAAGCTAACCTAAAACTAATTGAAGTTAATGACCGTATTATTTTTAACCTATAGGTATCAAAGGTTTATAAAGGGAGGAACAAGGAACTAGTTAAGGAACAAGTTTAACTTTTATTTAATATAGTTTATTTTTTAAAATAATTTTCTTTAATATAGTTTACATTAATGTTATGAAGGTTTATGAACTTTAAAAAAAGGTTGGTTATATTAGGTTAGGTTAGGTTAGTTTAGGTTGGCTAGGTTGGTTAAACCCTAACTAACAACAGAAAATAAACTTCCCTCCTTCCCTCCCTAGATTTAAACTCATTTAAATTAAGAGTAAAGATCTTAAAGATCTTAACTAAATTTACTCCAATTATATAACTCCAATTATATATATAACTATATATATCTATATTAACTATATAATCTAACTATATATCTAATTATATAAATTATATAATTATATAAAAATAACTCCAATTAAATTGAGTTAAATTAATTTAAATTGATTTAATTGTAATTAATAAAATTGATAATTGAAATTTAATTATACCCCTCCCTCTCTCTATTCCTCCCTCCCTCCCTCTCTTCCTCCCTCCTTTCCGTCCCCCTGTTACCTGTGACACGAACCTATCCGTGTATCTTAGGGATTTTCGTGTATCTTATGTATGTCCGTGTATCTTATCTTATGGGATTTCGTAACCGTATTATGTTTAGGGTTATCCATGGGGTTCTGGGGTCCAGGAAGCCATTTGTGTCCCCTCAAATTGCCTCCCTTATCCTTATCCCCACCCACCTAGGTTCGAATCCCGTATCACACGGATTCACGGATCACACGGAAATGTATCCGTGTGATCAATCCGTGTGACTATCTATGCTTGTCTGTGATACACGGACATGTATCCAAGGATACACGAACACGTGTATCCATGGAGTTCTGGGTCCAGGAAGCCATTTGTGTCGACCCAAATTGCCTCCCTTCTCCCCACCTGAAATCCAGGTGAATTGAAAGACCTGCCCGAGGTCAGTGGATCCAGGTATCCGTCCGTGGGCCCCCGGATTTCAACCCTTCCCCACATTCCAAGGGATCAGTCAATCAATCTTCGGCTATCCAGAGAATCTATCGAAACTGATGCTCCTACAGGAGAGGACATCACAGAAATCTATCTGTGCCCTGTAGTTGCATCCGTTGCGACAGGCTCGAACGCAGGTCTATCCGGATTAGGAACATGTTCTATCCGACTAGGCCACGCTGGAGTTGCCATCTGAATAAAATTTGGCACCTGTATTTATACCTCGGAGCAAACAGGGTTAGTTAGTGTCTTTTTATAAACAATTGCAATGATTGACATGTGAAATTGTGAGTTTGTGTTGACAGTTAGAAAAAATGGCAGGGTTATTCGATGATGTTGCAGTCAAGTGAAGCAGTGTCATGAATGAATGAATAGAGGAGAATTTAGGCTAACTGACTGATATGTGAATGTTTAAACAGGTGTAATAATTAATATTTACTGGTGTATGTCCAAATGAGGCGAACGGTTTGGCTGGGTAAATTTAGCGTTATCGCCGCTAATTTCTCTGTTTGACACGGAGGAGGAGGGTGGGTAACACTGGGGGTGGAATGGGGGTAGGGATATGGCGGCCACCGTTAGGCGGAGGTTGTTGGTAGGGGGTGTCCAGAGGAGCTACCGTGGGTCATCCTGGGTTGTTGGGGGGGGGGGTGGGGGAAGGGAGGGTTGGCAGTTAGGTATTTAAACTTAATTTTTTGAGATAGGTTATATATGGTGAGGTGTTTAGGAAGGAATAAGAAAAGTGTTTGTGACTGAGTTGAGTATATTAGTTACTGTGATTCATGTTAGAAAGAATGTAGGTGCTGAAAATGTTTAAAGATTTGTTAATGACTTCATTTGTTTAATATTGTATGAATTAACGGTAAGTGAACACTGGAGATTGATATTCAACAGCATATTGAGTGGAGAAGTTTTAGCAGGCAGGCAGGCAGGCAGGCAGGCAGGCAGGCAGGCAGGCAGAAAGAAAATGGAATGACAAATGGTTACAGACATTTTCTTCACAGATGGTAAAAACTATTATAATCACATGTACACATTTCAATGTGCGACATTCTTACACAAACACACACACACACACACACACACACTCACAGGGTTGTGTGTGTCATCTAATCATCAACCTGTCACCTAATCAAACCTGAACTCCGTCACTTAAAACCTAATCTAACCAGTAACCCAAACTAACCTAAAACTGCATCATAGAGTTTACTCACACATACCAGCCAATTCTCCATTAAAGATAGTGCTTATAGCAACTATTTAGTCAAACCAACAACAAATGGAGTGTTTCTCCAAAATGAAAATGTTGGGATGCTATTGATCTCGCACAAATTCTATACAAATGCCACATACCTACCGGTAATTAAAGAACCAAAGCAAATCTCTTCTAAGCATAAATGGCCATGGCATAAATTCAAATAATTTAAAAGTAAAAATAATCTAAAATGGCCAAATATTTGATAATATTAATATTAGATAGTCTTAGATATTCTCTCTTAGGCTTCATTTAGTCAACACATGTAAAATCACTGAGTCGTGGAACAAGCAGTTTATATATACATATGTTAGGCTTATAACACCTATCCTACGAGGTCCAACTAGTGACTAACCCTCACTCACTGACCAGGATGCAAGTAACTCACTATTTACTTCTAGGTGAATAGAGGCATTGGGTGAAAGGAAACGCTACCAAAACGCTAAACGCTACCCTGTCCGACCGGGATTCGAACCCTTGATTGTGAGACGAGAAGGAACAAGTCATTCATTTTTGTGTACTCACCTACGTGTGAGTACACACATTGATCCAATTCATGATTTAATGCTAATAATTTAAAAATGTAATAATTTAATTTAATTTATAATTTAATGCACATTAATGCTCGATCCAGCAGGATAGAGTATTAATCTTGGAGTCTGTCCTTTTAGCCGTCGGTTGTTTAAAGCACTGACTTTACCAACTTAACCTAAACCTAAACCTAACGTAACCTATAAACTAAGCTAACCTAAAACTAATTGAAGTTAATGACCGTATTATTTTTAACCTATAGGTATCAAAGGTTTATAAAGGGAGGAACAAGGAACTAGTTAAGGAACAAGTTTAACTTTTATTTAATATAGTTTATTTTTTAAAATAATTTTCTTTAATATAGTTTACATTAATGTTATGAAGGTTTATGAACTTTAAAAAAAGGTTGGTTATATTAGGTTAGGTTAGGTTAGTTTAGGTTGGCTAGGTTGGTTAAACCCTAACTAACAACAGAAAATAAACTTCCCTCCTTCCCTCCCTAGATTTAAACTCATTTAAATTAAGAGTAAAGATCTTAAAGATCTTAACTAAATTTACTCCAATTATATAACTCCAATTATATATATAACTATATATATCTATATTAACTATATAATCTAACTATATATCTAATTATATAAATTATATAATTATATAAAAATAACTCCAATTAAATTGAGTTAAATTAATTTAAATTGATTTAATTGTAATTAATAAAATTGATAATTGAAATTTAATTATACCCCTCCCTCTCTCTATTCCTCCCTCCCTCCCTCTCTTCCTCCCTCCTTTCCGTCCCCCTGTTACCTGTGACACGAACCTATCCGTGTATCTTAGGGATTTTCGTGTATCTTATGTATGTCCGTGTATCTTATCTTATGGGATTTCGTAACCGTATTATGTTTAGGGTTATCCATGGGGTTCTGGGGTCCAGGAAGCCATTTGTGTCCCCTCAAATTGCCTCCCTTATCCTTATCCCCACCCACCTAGGTTCGAATCCCGTATCACACGGATTCACGGATCACACGGAAATGTATCCGTGTGATCAATCCGTGTGACTATCTATGCTTGTCTGTGATACACGGACATGTATCCAAGGATACACGAACACGTGTATCCATGGAGTTCTGGGTCCAGGAAGCCATTTGTGTCGACCCAAATTGCCTCCCTTCTCCCCACCTGAAATCCAGGTGAATTGAAAGACCTGCCCGAGGTCAGTGGATCCAGGTATCCGTCCGTGGGCCCCCGGATTTCAACCCTTCCCCACATTCCAAGGGATCAGTCAATCAATCTTCGGCTATCCAGAGAATCTATCGAAACTGATGCTCCTACAGGAGAGGACATCACAGAAATCTATCTGTGCCCTGTAGTTGCATCCGTTGCGACAGGCTCGAACGCAGGTCTATCCGGATTAGGAACATGTTCTATCCGACTAGGCCACGCTGGAGTTGCCATCTGAATAAAATTTGGCACCTGTATTTATACCTCGGAGCAAACAGGGTTAGTTAGTGTCTTTTTATAAACAATTGCAATGATTGACATGTGAAATTGTGAGTTTGTGTTGACAGTTAGAAAAAATGGCAGGGTTATTCGATGATGTTGCAGTCAAGTGAAGCAGTGTCATGAATGAATGAATAGAGGAGAATTTAGGCTAACTGACTGATATGTGAATGTTTAAACAGGTGTAATAATTAATATTTACTGGTGTATGTCCAAATGAGGCGAACGGTTTGGCTGGGTAAATTTAGCGTTATCGCCGCTAATTTCTCTGTTTGACACGGAGGAGGAGGGTGGGTAACACTGGGGGTGGAATGGGGGTAGGGATATGGCGGCCACCGTTAGGCGGAGGTTGTTGGTAGGGGGTGTCCAGAGGAGCTACCGTGGGTCATCCTGGGTTGTTGGGGGGGGGGGTGGGGGAAGGGAGGGTTGGCAGTTAGGTATTTAAACTTAATTTTTTGAGATAGGTTATATATGGTGAGGTGTTTAGGAAGGAATAAGAAAAGTGTTTGTGACTGAGTTGAGTATATTAGTTACTGTGATTCATGTTAGAAAGAATGTAGGTGCTGAAAATGTTTAAAGATTTGTTAATGACTTCATTTGTTTAATATTGTATGAATTAACGGTAAGTGAACACTGGAGATTGATATTCAACAGCATATTGAGTGGAGAAGTTTTAGCAGGCAGGCAGGCAGGCAGGCAGGCAGGCAGGCAGGCAGGCAGAAAGAAAATGGAATGACAAATGGTTACAGACATTTTCTTCACAGATGGTAAAAACTATTATAATCACATGTACACATTTCAATGTGCGACATTCTTACACAAACACACACACACACACACACACACACTCACAGGGTTGTGTGTGTCATCTAATCATCAACCTGTCACCTAATCAAACCTGAACTCCGTCACTTAAAACCTAATCTAACCAGTAACCCAAACTAACCTAAAACTGCATCATAGAGTTTACTCACACATACCAGCCAATTCTCCATTAAAGATAGTGCTTATAGCAACTATTTAGTCAAACCAACAACAAATGGAGTGTTTCTCCAAAATGAAAATGTTGGGATGCTATTGATCTCGCACAAATTCTATACAAATGCCACATACCTACCGGTAATTAAAGAACCAAAGCAAATCTCTTCTAAGCATAAATGGCCATGGCATAAATTCAAATAATTTAAAAGTAAAAATAATCTAAAATGGCCAAATATTTGATAATATTAATATTAGATAGTCTTAGATATTCTCTCTTAGGCTTCATTTAGTCAACACATGTAAAATCACTGAGTCGTGGAACAAGCAGTTTATATATACATATGTTAGGCTTATAACACCTATCCTACGAGGTCCAACTAGTGACTAACCCTCACTCACTGACCAGGATGCAAGTAACTCACTATTTACTTCTAGGTGAATAGAGGCATTGGGTGAAAGGAAACGCTACCAAAACGCTAAACGCTACCCTGTCCGACCGGGATTCGAACCCTTGATTGTGAGACGAGAAGGAACAAGTCATTCATTTTTGTGTACTCACCTACGTGTGAGTACACACATTGATCCAATTCATGATTTAATGCTAATAATTTAAAAATGTAATAATTTAATTTAATTTATAATTTAATGCACATTAATGCTCGATCCAGCAGGATAGAGTATTAATCTTGGAGTCTGTCCTTTTAGCCGTCGGTTGTTTAAAGCACTGACTTTACCAACTTAACCTAAACCTAAACCTAACGTAACCTATAAACTAAGCTAACCTAAAACTAATTGAAGTTAATGACCGTATTATTTTTAACCTATAGGTATCAAAGGTTTATAAAGGGAGGAACAAGGAACTAGTTAAGGAACAAGTTTAACTTTTATTTAATATAGTTTATTTTTTAAAATAATTTTCTTTAATATAGTTTACATTAATGTTATGAAGGTTTATGAACTTTAAAAAAAGGTTGGTTATATTAGGTTAGGTTAGGTTAGTTTAGGTTGGCTAGGTTGGTTAAACCCTAACTAACAACAGAAAATAAACTTCCCTCCTTCCCTCCCTAGATTTAAACTCATTTAAATTAAGAGTAAAGATCTTAAAGATCTTAACTAAATTTACTCCAATTATATAACTCCAATTATATATATAACTATATATATCTATATTAACTATATAATCTAACTATATATCTAATTATATAAATTATATAATTATATAAAAATAACTCCAATTAAATTGAGTTAAATTAATTTAAATTGATTTAATTGTAATTAATAAAATTGATAATTGAAATTTAATTATACCCCTCCCTCTCTCTATTCCTCCCTCCCTCCCTCTCTTCCTCCCTCCTTTCCGTCCCCCTGTTACCTGTGACACGAACCTATCCGTGTATCTTAGGGATTTTCGTGTATCTTATGTATGTCCGTGTATCTTATCTTATGGGATTTCGTAACCGTATTATGTTTAGGGTTATCCATGGGGTTCTGGGGTCCAGGAAGCCATTTGTGTCCCCTCAAATTGCCTCCCTTATCCTTATCCCCACCCACCTAGGTTCGAATCCCGTATCACACGGATTCACGGATCACACGGAAATGTATCCGTGTGATCAATCCGTGTGACTATCTATGCTTGTCTGTGATACACGGACATGTATCCAAGGATACACGAACACGTGTATCCATGGAGTTCTGGGTCCAGGAAGCCATTTGTGTCGACCCAAATTGCCTCCCTTCTCCCCACCTGAAATCCAGGTGAATTGAAAGACCTGCCCGAGGTCAGTGGATCCAGGTATCCGTCCGTGGGCCCCCGGATTTCAACCCTTCCCCACATTCCAAGGGATCAGTCAATCAATCTTCGGCTATCCAGAGAATCTATCGAAACTGATGCTCCTACAGGAGAGGACATCACAGAAATCTATCTGTGCCCTGTAGTTGCATCCGTTGCGACAGGCTCGAACGCAGGTCTATCCGGATTAGGAACATGTTCTATCCGACTAGGCCACGCTGGAGTTGCCATCTGAATAAAATTTGGCACCTGTATTTATACCTCGGAGCAAACAGGGTTAGTTAGTGTCTTTTTATAAACAATTGCAATGATTGACATGTGAAATTGTGAGTTTGTGTTGACAGTTAGAAAAAATGGCAGGGTTATTCGATGATGTTGCAGTCAAGTGAAGCAGTGTCATGAATGAATGAATAGAGGAGAATTTAGGCTAACTGACTGATATGTGAATGTTTAAACAGGTGTAATAATTAATATTTACTGGTGTATGTCCAAATGAGGCGAACGGTTTGGCTGGGTAAATTTAGCGTTATCGCCGCTAATTTCTCTGTTTGACACGGAGGAGGAGGGTGGGTAACACTGGGGGTGGAATGGGGGTAGGGATATGGCGGCCACCGTTAGGCGGAGGTTGTTGGTAGGGGGTGTCCAGAGGAGCTACCGTGGGTCATCCTGGGTTGTTGGGGGTGGGGGGTGGGGGAAGGGAGGGTTGGCAGTTAGGTATTTAAACTTAATTTTTTGAGATAGGTTATATATGGTGAGGTGTTTAGGAAGGAATAAGAAAAGTGTTTGTGACTGAGTTGAGTATATTAGTTACTGTGATTCATGTTAGAAAGAATGTAGGTGCTGAAAATGTTTAAAGATTTGTTAATGACTTCATTTGTTTAATATTGTATGAATTAACGGTAAGTGAACACTGGAGATTGATATTCAACAGCATATTGAGTGGAGAAGTTTTAGCAGGCAGGCAGGCAGGCAGGCAGGCAGGCAGGCAGGCAGGCAGAAAGAAAATGGAATGACAAATGGTTACAGACATTTTCTTCACAGATGGTAAAAACTATTATAATCACATGTACACATTTCAATGTGCGACATTCTTACACAAACACACACACACACACACACACACACTCACAGGGTTGTGTGTGTCATCTAATCATCAACCTGTCACCTAATCAAACCTGAACTCCGTCACTTAAAACCTAATCTAACCAGTAACCCAAACTAACCTAAAACTGCATCATAGAGTTTACTCACACATACCAGCCAATTCTCCATTAAAGATAGTGCTTATAGCAACTATTTAGTCAAACCAACAACAAATGGAGTGTTTCTCCAAAATGAAAATGTTGGGATGCTATTGATCTCGCACAAATTCTATACAAATGCCACATACCTACCGGTAATTAAAGAACCAAAGCAAATCTCTTCTAAGCATAAATGGCCATGGCATAAATTCAAATAATTTAAAAGTAAAAATAATCTAAAATGGCCAAATATTTGATAATATTAATATTAGATAGTCTTAGATATTCTCTCTTAGGCTTCATTTAGTCAACACATGTAAAATCACTGAGTCGTGGAACAAGCAGTTTATATATACATATGTTAGGCTTATAACACCTATCCTACGAGGTCCAACTAGTGACTAACCCTCACTCACTGACCAGGATGCAAGTAACTCACTATTTACTTCTAGGTGAATAGAGGCATTGGGTGAAAGGAAACGCTACCAAAACGCTAAACGCTACCCTGTCCGACCGGGATTCGAACCCTTGATTGTGAGACGAGAAGGAACAAGTCATTCATTTTTGTGTACTCACCTACGTGTGAGTACACACATTGATCCAATTCATGATTTAATGCTAATAATTTAAAAATGTAATAATTTAATTTAATTTATAATTTAATGCACATTAATGCTCGATCCAGCAGGATAGAGTATTAATCTTGGAGTCTGTCCTTTTAGCCGTCGGTTGTTTAAAGCACTGACTTTACCAACTTAACCTAAACCTAAACCTAACGTAACCTATAAACTAAGCTAACCTAAAACTAATTGAAGTTAATGACCGTATTATTTTTAACCTATAGGTATCAAAGGTTTATAAAGGGAGGAACAAGGAACTAGTTAAGGAACAAGTTTAACTTTTATTTAATATAGTTTATTTTTTAAAATAATTTTCTTTAATATAGTTTACATTAATGTTATGAAGGTTTATGAACTTTAAAAAAAGGTTGGTTATATTAGGTTAGGTTAGGTTAGTTTAGGTTGGCTAGGTTGGTTAAACCCTAACTAACAACAGAAAATAAACTTCCCTCCTTCCCTCCCTAGATTTAAACTCATTTAAATTAAGAGTAAAGATCTTAAAGATCTTAACTAAATTTACTCCAATTATATAACTCCAATTATATATATAACTATATATATCTATATTAACTATATAATCTAACTATATATCTAATTATATAAATTATATAATTATATAAAAATAACTCCAATTAAATTGAGTTAAATTAATTTAAATTGATTTAATTGTAATTAATAAAATTGATAATTGAAATTTAATTATACCCCTCCCTCTCTCTATTCCTCCCTCCCTCCCTCTCTTCCTCCCTCCTTTCCGTCCCCCTGTTACCTGTGACACGAACCTATCCGTGTATCTTAGGGATTTTCGTGTATCTTATGTATGTCCGTGTATCTTATCTTATGGGATTTCGTAACCGTATTATGTTTAGGGTTATCCATGGGGTTCTGGGGTCCAGGAAGCCATTTGTGTCCCCTCAAATTGCCTCCCTTATCCTTATCCCCACCCACCTAGGTTCGAATCCCGTATCACACGGATTCACGGATCACACGGAAATGTATCCGTGTGATCAATCCGTGTGACTATCTATGCTTGTCTGTGATACACGGACATGTATCCAAGGATACACGAACACGTGTATCCATGGAGTTCTGGGTCCAGGAAGCCATTTGTGTCGACCCAAATTGCCTCCCTTCTCCCCACCTGAAATCCAGGTGAATTGAAAGACCTGCCCGAGGTCAGTGGATCCAGGTATCCGTCCGTGGGCCCCCGGATTTCAACCCTTCCCCACATTCCAAGGGATCAGTCAATCAATCTTCGGCTATCCAGAGAATCTATCGAAACTGATGCTCCTACAGGAGAGGACATCACAGAAATCTATCTGTGCCCTGTAGTTGCATCCGTTGCGACAGGCTCGAACGCAGGTCTATCCGGATTAGGAACATGTTCTATCCGACTAGGCCACGCTGGAGTTGCCATCTGAATAAAATTTGGCACCTGTATTTATACCTCGGAGCAAACAGGGTTAGTTAGTGTCTTTTTATAAACAATTGCAATGATTGACATGTGAAATTGTGAGTTTGTGTTGACAGTTAGAAAAAATGGCAGGGTTATTCGATGATGTTGCAGTCAAGTGAAGCAGTGTCATGAATGAATGAATAGAGGAGAATTTAGGCTAACTGACTGATATGTGAATGTTTAAACAGGTGTAATAATTAATATTTACTGGTGTATGTCCAAATGAGGCGAACGGTTTGGCTGGGTAAATTTAGCG
The DNA here is from genome assembly GCF_040958095.1 of Procambarus clarkii. Taxonomy (NCBI): domain Eukaryota; kingdom Metazoa; phylum Arthropoda; class Malacostraca; order Decapoda; family Cambaridae; genus Procambarus; species Procambarus clarkii. The sequence continues at coordinate 11,299 of NW_027190508.1, forward strand.
TTATCGCCGCTAATTTCTCTGTTTGACACGGAGGAGGAGGGTGGGTAACACTGGGGGTGGAATGGGGGTAGGGATATGGCGGCCACCGTTAGGCGGAGGTTGTTGGTAGGGGGTGTCCAGAGGAGCTACCGTGGGTCATCCTGGGTTGTTGGGGGTGGGGGGTGGGGGAAGGGAGGGTTGGCAGTTAGGTATTTAAACTTAATTTTTTGAGATAGGTTATATATGGTGAGGTGTTTAGGAAGGAATAAGAAAAGTGTTTGTGACTGAGTTGAGTATATTAGTTACTGTGATTCATGTTAGAAAGAATGTAGGTGCTGAAAATGTTTAAAGATTTGTTAATGACTTCATTTGTTTAATATTGTATGAATTAACGGTAAGTGAACACTGGAGATTGATATTCAACAGCATATTGAGTGGAGAAGTTTTAGCAGGCAGGCAGGCAGGCAGGCAGGCAGGCAGGCAGGCAGGCAGGCAGAAAGAAAATGGAATGACAAATGGTTACAGACATTTTCTTCACAGATGGTAAAAACTATTATAATCACATGTACACATTTCAATGTGCGACATTCTTACACAAACACACACACACACACACACACACACTCACAGGGTTGTGTGTGTCATCTAATCATCAACCTGTCACCTAATCAAACCTGAACTCCGTCACTTAAAACCTAATCTAACCAGTAACCCAAACTAACCTAAAACTGCATCATAGAGTTTACTCACACATACCAGCCAATTCTCCATTAAAGATAGTGCTTATAGCAACTATTTAGTCAAACCAACAACAAATGGAGTGTTTCTCCAAAATGAAAATGTTGGGATGCTATTGATCTCGCACAAATTCTATACAAATGCCACATACCTACCGGTAATTAAAGAACCAAAGCAAATCTCTTCTAAGCATAAATGGCCATGGCATAAATTCAAATAATTTAAAAGTAAAAATAATCTAAAATGGCCAAATATTTGATAATATTAATATTAGATAGTCTTAGATATTCTCTCTTAGGCTTCATTTAGTCAACACATGTAAAATCACTGAGTCGTGGAACAAGCAGTTTATATATACATATGTTAGGCTTATAACACCTATCCTACGAGGTCCAACTAGTGACTAACCCTCACTCACTGACCAGGATGCAAGTAACTCACTATTTACTTCTAGGTGAATAGAGGCATTGGGTGAAAGGAAACGCTACCAAAACGCTAAACGCTACCCTGTCCGACCGGGATTCGAACCCTTGATTGTGAGACGAGAAGGAACAAGTCATTCATTTTTGTGTACTCACCTACGTGTGAGTACACACATTGATCCAATTCATGATTTAATGCTAATAATTTAAAAATGTAATAATTTAATTTAATTTATAATTTAATGCACATTAATGCTCGATCCAGCAGGATAGAGTATTAATCTTGGAGTCTGTCCTTTTAGCCGTCGGTTGTTTAAAGCACTGACTTTACCAACTTAACCTAAACCTAAACCTAACGTAACCTATAAACTAAGCTAACCTAAAACTAATTGAAGTTAATGACCGTATTATTTTTAACCTATAGGTATCAAAGGTTTATAAAGGGAGGAACAAGGAACTAGTTAAGGAACAAGTTTAACTTTTATTTAATATAGTTTATTTTTTAAAATAATTTTCTTTAATATAGTTTACATTAATGTTATGAAGGTTTATGAACTTTAAAAAAAGGTTGGTTATATTAGGTTAGGTTAGGTTAGTTTAGGTTGGCTAGGTTGGTTAAACCCTAACTAACAACAGAAAATAAACTTCCCTCCTTCCCTCCCTAGATTTAAACTCATTTAAATTAAGAGTAAAGATCTTAAAGATCTTAACTAAATTTACTCCAATTATATAACTCCAATTATATATATAACTATATATATCTATATTAACTATATAATCTAACTATATATCTAATTATATAAATTATATAATTATATAAAAATAACTCCAATTAAATTGAGTTAAATTAATTTAAATTGATTTAATTGTAATTAATAAAATTGATAATTGAAATTTAATTATACCCCTCCCTCTCTCTATTCCTCCCTCCCTCCCTCTCTTCCTCCCTCCTTTCCGTCCCCCTGTTACCTGTGACACGAACCTATCCGTGTATCTTAGGGATTTTCGTGTATCTTATGTATGTCCGTGTATCTTATCTTATGGGATTTCGTAACCGTATTATGTTTAGGGTTATCCATGGGGTTCTGGGGTCCAGGAAGCCATTTGTGTCCCCTCAAATTGCCTCCCTTATCCTTATCCCCACCCACCTAGGTTCGAATCCCGTATCACACGGATTCACGGATCACACGGAAATGTATCCGTGTGATCAATCCGTGTGACTATCTATGCTTGTCTGTGATACACGGACATGTATCCAAGGATACACGAACACGTGTATCCATGGAGTTCTGGGTCCAGGAAGCCATTTGTGTCGACCCAAATTGCCTCCCTTCTCCCCACCTGAAATCCAGGTGAATTGAAAGACCTGCCCGAGGTCAGTGGATCCAGGTATCCGTCCGTGGGCCCCCGGATTTCAACCCTTCCCCACATTCCAAGGGATCAGTCAATCAATCTTCGGCTATCCAGAGAATCTATCGAAACTGATGCTCCTACAGGAGAGGACATCACAGAAATCTATCTGTGCCCTGTAGTTGCATCCGTTGCGACAGGCTCGAACGCAGGTCTATCCGGATTAGGAACATGTTCTATCCGACTAGGCCACGCTGGAGTTGCCATCTGAATAAAATTTGGCACCTGTATTTATACCTCGGAGCAAACAGGGTTAGTTAGTGTCTTTTTATAAACAATTGCAATGATTGACATGTGAAATTGTGAGTTTGTGTTGACAGTTAGAAAAAATGGCAGGGTTATTCGATGATGTTGCAGTCAAGTGAAGCAGTGTCATGAATGAATGAATAGAGGAGAATTTAGGCTAACTGACTGATATGTGAATGTTTAAACAGGTGTAATAATTAATATTTACTGGTGTATGTCCAAATGAGGCGAACGGTTTGGCTGGGTAAATTTAGCGTTATCGCCGCTAATTTCTCTGTTTGACACGGAGGAGGAGGGTGGGTAACACTGGGGGTGGAATGGGGGTAGGGATATGGCGGCCACCGTTAGGCGGAGGTTGTTGGTAGGGGGTGTCCAGAGGAGCTACCGTGGGTCATCCTGGGTTGTTGGGGGTGGGGGGTGGGGGAAGGGAGGGTTGGCAGTTAGGTATTTAAACTTAATTTTTTGAGATAGGTTATATATGGTGAGGTGTTTAGGAAGGAATAAGAAAAGTGTTTGTGACTGAGTTGAGTATATTAGTTACTGTGATTCATGTTAGAAAGAATGTAGGTGCTGAAAATGTTTAAAGATTTGTTAATGACTTCATTTGTTTAATATTGTATGAATTAACGGTAAGTGAACACTGGAGATTGATATTCAACAGCATATTGAGTGGAGAAGTTTTAGCAGGCAGGCAGGCAGGCAGGCAGGCAGGCAGGCAGGCAGGCAGGCAGAAAGAAAATGGAATGACAAATGGTTACAGACATTTTCTTCACAGATGGTAAAAACTATTATAATCACATGTACACATTTCAATGTGCGACATTCTTACACAAACACACACACACACACACACACACACTCACAGGGTTGTGTGTGTCATCTAATCATCAACCTGTCACCTAATCAAACCTGAACTCCGTCACTTAAAACCTAATCTAACCAGTAACCCAAACTAACCTAAAACTGCATCATAGAGTTTACTCACACATACCAGCCAATTCTCCATTAAAGATAGTGCTTATAGCAACTATTTAGTCAAACCAACAACAAATGGAGTGTTTCTCCAAAATGAAAATGTTGGGATGCTATTGATCTCGCACAAATTCTATACAAATGCCACATACCTACCGGTAATTAAAGAACCAAAGCAAATCTCTTCTAAGCATAAATGGCCATGGCATAAATTCAAATAATTTAAAAGTAAAAATAATCTAAAATGGCCAAATATTTGATAATATTAATATTAGATAGTCTTAGATATTCTCTCTTAGGCTTCATTTAGTCAACACATGTAAAATCACTGAGTCGTGGAACAAGCAGTTTATATATACATATGTTAGGCTTATAACACCTATCCTACGAGGTCCAACTAGTGACTAACCCTCACTCACTGACCAGGATGCAAGTAACTCACTATTTACTTCTAGGTGAATAGAGGCATTGGGTGAAAGGAAACGCTACCAAAACGCTAAACGCTACCCTGTCCGACCGGGATTCGAACCCTTGATTGTGAGACGAGAAGGAACAAGTCATTCATTTTTGTGTACTCACCTACGTGTGAGTACACACATTGATCCAATTCATGATTTAATGCTAATAATTTAAAAATGTAATAATTTAATTTAATTTATAATTTAATGCACATTAATGCTCGATCCAGCAGGATAGAGTATTAATCTTGGAGTCTGTCCTTTTAGCCGTCGGTTGTTTAAAGCACTGACTTTACCAACTTAACCTAAACCTAAACCTAACGTAACCTATAAACTAAGCTAACCTAAAACTAATTGAAGTTAATGACCGTATTATTTTTAACCTATAGGTATCAAAGGTTTATAAAGGGAGGAACAAGGAACTAGTTAAGGAACAAGTTTAACTTTTATTTAATATAGTTTATTTTTTAAAATAATTTTCTTTAATATAGTTTACATTAATGTTATGAAGGTTTATGAACTTTAAAAAAAGGTTGGTTATATTAGGTTAGGTTAGGTTAGTTTAGGTTGGCTAGGTTGGTTAAACCCTAACTAACAACAGAAAATAAACTTCCCTCCTTCCCTCCCTAGATTTAAACTCATTTAAATTAAGAGTAAAGATCTTAAAGATCTTAACTAAATTTACTCCAATTATATAACTCCAATTATATATATAACTATATATATCTATATTAACTATATAATCTAACTATATATCTAATTATATAAATTATATAATTATATAAAAATAACTCCAATTAAATTGAGTTAAATTAATTTAAATTGATTTAATTGTAATTAATAAAATTGATAATTGAAATTTAATTATACCCCTCCCTCTCTCTATTCCTCCCTCCCTCCCTCTCTTCCTCCCTCCTTTCCGTCCCCCTGTTACCTGTGACACGAACCTATCCGTGTATCTTAGGGATTTTCGTGTATCTTATGTATGTCCGTGTATCTTATCTTATGGGATTTCGTAACCGTATTATGTTTAGGGTTATCCATGGGGTTCTGGGGTCCAGGAAGCCATTTGTGTCCCCTCAAATTGCCTCCCTTATCCTTATCCCCACCCACCTAGGTTCGAATCCCGTATCACACGGATTCACGGATCACACGGAAATGTATCCGTGTGATCAATCCGTGTGACTATCTATGCTTGTCTGTGATACACGGACATGTATCCAAGGATACACGAACACGTGTATCCATGGAGTTCTGGGTCCAGGAAGCCATTTGTGTCGACCCAAATTGCCTCCCTTCTCCCCACCTGAAATCCAGGTGAATTGAAAGACCTGCCCGAGGTCAGTGGATCCAGGTATCCGTCCGTGGGCCCCCGGATTTCAACCCTTCCCCACATTCCAAGGGATCAGTCAATCAATCTTCGGCTATCCAGAGAATCTATCGAAACTGATGCTCCTACAGGAGAGGACATCACAGAAATCTATCTGTGCCCTGTAGTTGCATCCGTTGCGACAGGCTCGAACGCAGGTCTATCCGGATTAGGAACATGTTCTATCCGACTAGGCCACGCTGGAGTTGCCATCTGAATAAAATTTGGCACCTGTATTTATACCTCGGAGCAAACAGGGTTAGTTAGTGTCTTTTTATAAACAATTGCAATGATTGACATGTGAAATTGTGAGTTTGTGTTGACAGTTAGAAAAAATGGCAGGGTTATTCGATGATGTTGCAGTCAAGTGAAGCAGTGTCATGAATGAATGAATAGAGGAGAATTTAGGCTAACTGACTGATATGTGAATGTTTAAACAGGTGTAATAATTAATATTTACTGGTGTATGTCCAAATGAGGCGAACGGTTTGGCTGGGTAAATTTAGCGTTATCGCCGCTAATTTCTCTGTTTGACACGGAGGAGGAGGGTGGGTAACACTGGGGGTGGAATGGGGGTAGGGATATGGCGGCCACCGTTAGGCGGAGGTTGTTGGTAGGGGGTGTCCAGAGGAGCTACCGTGGGTCATCCTGGGTTGTTGGGGGTGGGGGGTGGGGGAAGGGAGGGTTGGCAGTTAGGTATTTAAACTTAATTTTTTGAGATAGGTTATATATGGTGAGGTGTTTAGGAAGGAATAAGAAAAGTGTTTGTGACTGAGTTGAGTATATTAGTTACTGTGATTCATGTTAGAAAGAATGTAGGTGCTGAAAATGTTTAAAGATTTGTTAATGACTTCATTTGTTTAATATTGTATGAATTAACGGTAAGTGAACACTGGAGATTGATATTCAACAGCATATTGAGTGGAGAAGTTTTAGCAGGCAGGCAGGCAGGCAGGCAGGCAGGCAGGCAGGCAGGCAGAAAGAAAATGGAATGACAAATGGTTACAGACATTTTCTTCACAGATGGTAAAAACTATTATAATCACATGTACACATTTCAATGTGCGACATTCTTACACAAACACACACACACACACACACACACACTCACAGGGTTGTGTGTGTCATCTAATCATCAACCTGTCACCTAATCAAACCTGAACTCCGTCACTTAAAACCTAATCTAACCAGTAACCCAAACTAACCTAAAACTGCATCATAGAGTTTACTCACACATACCAGCCAATTCTCCATTAAAGATAGTGCTTATAGCAACTATTTAGTCAAACCAACAACAAATGGAGTGTTTCTCCAAAATGAAAATGTTGGGATGCTATTGATCTCGCACAAATTCTATACAAATGCCACATACCTACCGGTAATTAAAGAACCAAAGCAAATCTCTTCTAAGCATAAATGGCCATGGCATAAATTCAAATAATTTAAAAGTAAAAATAATCTAAAATGGCCAAATATTTGATAATATTAATATTAGATAGTCTTAGATATTCTCTCTTAGGCTTCATTTAGTCAACACATGTAAAATCACTGAGTCGTGGAACAAGCAGTTTATATATACATATGTTAGGCTTATAACACCTATCCTACGAGGTCCAACTAGTGACTAACCCTCACTCACTGACCAGGATGCAAGTAACTCACTATTTACTTCTAGGTGAATAGAGGCATTGGGTGAAAGGAAACGCTACCAAAACGCTAAACGCTACCCTGTCCGACCGGGATTCGAACCCTTGATTGTGAGACGAGAAGGAACAAGTCATTCATTTTTGTGTACTCACCTACGTGTGAGTACACACATTGATCCAATTCATGATTTAATGCTAATAATTTAAAAATGTAATAATTTAATTTAATTTATAATTTAATGCACATTAATGCTCGATCCAGCAGGATAGAGTATTAATCTTGGAGTCTGTCCTTTTAGCCGTCGGTTGTTTAAAGCACTGACTTTACCAACTTAACCTAAACCTAAACCTAACGTAACCTATAAACTAAGCTAACCTAAAACTAATTGAAGTTAATGACCGTATTATTTTTAACCTATAGGTATCAAAGGTTTATAAAGGGAGGAACAAGGAACTAGTTAAGGAACAAGTTTAACTTTTATTTAATATAGTTTATTTTTTAAAATAATTTTCTTTAATATAGTTTACATTAATGTTATGAAGGTTTATGAACTTTAAAAAAAGGTTGGTTATATTAGGTTAGGTTAGGTTAGTTTAGGTTGGCTAGGTTGGTTAAACCCTAACTAACAACAGAAAATAAACTTCCCTCCTTCCCTCCCTAGATTTAAACTCATTTAAATTAAGAGTAAAGATCTTAAAGATCTTAACTAAATTTACTCCAATTATATAACTCCAATTATATATATAACTATATATATCTATATTAACTATATAATCTAACTATATATCTAATTATATAAATTATATAATTATATAAAAATAACTCCAATTAAATTGAGTTAAATTAATTTAAATTGATTTAATTGTAATTAATAAAATTGATAATTGAAATTTAATTATACCCCTCCCTCTCTCTATTCCTCCCTCCCTCCCTCTCTTCCTCCCTCCTTTCCGTCCCCCTGTTACCTGTGACACGAACCTATCCGTGTATCTTAGGGATTTTCGTGTATCTTATGTATGTCCGTGTATCTTATCTTATGGGATTTCGTAACCGTATTATGTTTAGGGTTATCCATGGGGTTCTGGGGTCCAGGAAGCCATTTGTGTCCCCTCAAATTGCCTCCCTTATCCTTATCCCCACCCACCTAGGTTCGAATCCCGTATCACACGGATTCACGGATCACACGGAAATGTATCCGTGTGATCAATCCGTGTGACTATCTATGCTTGTCTGTGATACACGGACATGTATCCAAGGATACACGAACACGTGTATCCATGGAGTTCTGGGTCCAGGAAGCCATTTGTGTCGACCCAAATTGCCTCCCTTCTCCCCACCTGAAATCCAGGTGAATTGAAAGACCTGCCCGAGGTCAGTGGATCCAGGTATCCGTCCGTGGGCCCCCGGATTTCAACCCTTCCCCACATTCCAAGGGATCAGTCAATCAATCTTCGGCTATCCAGAGAATCTATCGAAACTGATGCTCCTACAGGAGAGGACATCACAGAAATCTATCTGTGCCCTGTAGTTGCATCCGTTGCGACAGGCTCGAACGCAGGTCTATCCGGATTAGGAACATGTTCTATCCGACTAGGCCACGCTGGAGTTGCCATCTGAATAAAATTTGGCACCTGTATTTATACCTCGGAGCAAACAGGGTTAGTTAGTGTCTTTTTATAAACAATTGCAATGATTGACATGTGAAATTGTGAGTTTGTGTTGACAGTTAGAAAAAATGGCAGGGTTATTCGATGATGTTGCAGTCAAGTGAAGCAGTGTCATGAATGAATGAATAGAGGAGAATTTAGGCTAACTGACTGATATGTGAATGTTTAAACAGGTGTAATAATTAATATTTACTGGTGTATGTCCAAATGAGGCGAACGGTTTGGCTGGGTAAATTTAGCGTTATCGCCGCTAATTTCTCTGTTTGACACGGAGGAGGAGGGTGGGTAACACTGGGGGTGGAATGGGGGTAGGGATATGGCGGCCACCGTTAGGCGGAGGTTGTTGGTAGGGGGTGTCCAGAGGAGCTACCGTGGGTCATCCTGGGTTGTTGGGGGTGGGGGGTGGGGGAAGGGAGGGTTGGCAGTTAGGTATTTAAACTTAATTTTTTGAGATAGGTTATATATGGTGAGGTGTTTAGGAAGGAATAAGAAAAGTGTTTGTGACTGAGTTGAGTATATTAGTTACTGTGATTCATGTTAGAAAGAATGTAGGTGCTGAAAATGTTTAAAGATTTGTTAATGACTTCATTTGTTTAATATTGTATGAATTAACGGTAAGTGAACACTGGAGATTGATATTCAACAGCATATTGAGTGGAGAAGTTTTAGCAGGCAGGCAGGCAGGCAGGCAGGCAGGCAGGCAGGCAGGCAGAAAGAAAATGGAATGACAAATGGTTACAGACATTTTCTTCACAGATGGTAAAAACTATTATAATCACATGTACACATTTCAATGTGCGACATTCTTACACAAACACACACACACACACACACACACACTCACAGGGTTGTGTGTGTCATCTAATCATCAACCTGTCACCTAATCAAACCTGAACTCCGTCACTTAAAACCTAATCTAACCAGTAACCCAAACTAACCTAAAACTGCATCATAGAGTTTACTCACACATACCAGCCAATTCTCCATTAAAGATAGTGCTTATAGCAACTATTTAGTCAAACCAACAACAAATGGAGTGTTTCTCCAAAATGAAAATGTTGGGATGCTATTGATCTCGCACAAATTCTATACAAATGCCACATACCTACCGGTAATTAAAGAACCAAAGCAAATCTCTTCTAAGCATAAATGGCCATGGCATAAATTCAAATAATTTAAAAGTAAAAATAATCTAAAATGGCCAAATATTTGATAATATTAATATTAGATAGTCTTAGATATTCTCTCTTAGGCTTCATTTAGTCAACACATGTAAAATCACTGAGTCGTGGAACAAGCAGTTTATATATACATATGTTAGGCTTATAACACCTATCCTACGAGGTCCAACTAGTGACTAACCCTCACTCACTGACCAGGATGCAAGTAACTCACTATTTACTTCTAGGTGAATAGAGGCATTGGGTGAAAGGAAACGCTACCAAAACGCTAAACGCTACCCTGTCCGACCGGGATTCGAACCCTTGATTGTGAGACGAGAAGGAACAAGTCATTCATTTTTGTGTACTCACCTACGTGTGAGTACACACATTGATCCAATTCATGATTTAATGCTAATAATTTAAAAATGTAATAATTTAATTTAATTTATAATTTAATGCACATTAATGCTCGATCCAGCAGGATAGAGTATTAATCTTGGAGTCTGTCCTTTTAGCCGTCGGTTGTTTAAAGCACTGACTTTACCAACTTAACCTAAACCTAAACCTAACGTAACCTATAAACTAAGCTAACCTAAAACTAATTGAAGTTAATGACCGTATTATTTTTAACCTATAGGTATCAAAGGTTTATAAAGGGAGGAACAAGGAACTAGTTAAGGAACAAGTTTAACTTTTATTTAATATAGTTTATTTTTTAAAATAATTTTCTTTAATATAGTTTACATTAATGTTATGAAGGTTTATGAACTTTAAAAAAAGGTTGGTTATATTAGGTTAGGTTAGGTTAGTTTAGGTTGGCTAGGTTGGTTAAACCCTAACTAACAACAGAAAATAAACTTCCCTCCTTCCCTCCCTAGATTTAAACTCATTTAAATTAAGAGTAAAGATCTTAAAGATCTTAACTAAATTTACTCCAATTATATAACTCCAATTATATATATAACTATATATATCTATATTAACTATATAATCTAACTATATATCTAATTATATAAATTATATAATTATATAAAAATAACTCCAATTAAATTGAGTTAAATTAATTTAAATTGATTTAATTGTAATTAATAAAATTGATAATTGAAATTTAATTATACCCCTCCCTCTCTCTATTCCTCCCTCCCTCCCTCTCTTCCTCCCTCCTTTCCGTCCCCCTGTTACCTGTGACACGAACCTATCCGTGTATCTTAGGGATTTTCGTGTATCTTATGTATGTCCGTGTATCTTATCTTATGGGATTTCGTAACCGTATTATGTTTAGGGTTATCCATGGGGTTCTGGGGTCCAGGAAGCCATTTGTGTCCCCTCAAATTGCCTCCCTTATCCTTATCCCCACCCACCTAGGTTCGAATCCCGTATCACACGGATTCACGGATCACACGGAAATGTATCCGTGTGATCAATCCGTGTGACTATCTATGCTTGTCTGTGATACACGGACATGTATCCAAGGATACACGAACACGTGTATCCATGGAGTTCTGGGTCCAGGAAGCCATTTGTGTCGACCCAAATTGCCTCCCTTCTCCCCACCTGAAATCCAGGTGAATTGAAAGACCTGCCCGAGGTCAGTGGATCCAGGTATCCGTCCGTGGGCCCCCGGATTTCAACCCTTCCCCACATTCCAAGGGATCAGTCAATCAATCTTCGGCTATCCAGAGAATCTATCGAAACTGATGCTCCTACAGGAGAGGACATCACAGAAATCTATCTGTGCCCTGTAGTTGCATCCGTTGCGACAGGCTCGAACGCAGGTCTATCCGGATTAGGAACATGTTCTATCCGACTAGGCCACGCTGGAGTTGCCATCTGAATAAAATTTGGCACCTGTATTTATACCTCGGAGCAAACAGGGTTAGTTAGTGTCTTTTTATAAACAATTGCAATGATTGACATGTGAAATTGTGAGTTTGTGTTGACAGTTAGAAAAAATGGCAGGGTTATTCGATGATGTTGCAGTCAAGTGAAGCAGTGTCATGAATGAATGAATAGAGGAGAATTTAGGCTAACTGACTGATATGTGAATGTTTAAACAGGTGTAATAATTAATATTTACTGGTGTATGTCCAAATGAGGCGAACGGTTTGGCTGGGTAAATTTAGCGTTATCGCCGCTAATTTCTCTGTTTGACACGGAGGAGGAGGGTGGGTAACACTGGGGGTGGAATGGGGGTAGGGATATGGCGGCCACCGTTAGGCGGAGGTTGTTGGTAGGGGGTGTCCAGAGGAGCTACCGTGGGTCATCCTGGGTTGTTGGGGGTGGGGGGTGGGGGAAGGGAGGGTTGGCAGTTAGGTATTTAAACTTAATTTTTTGAGATAGGTTATATATGGTGAGGTGTTTAGGAAGGAATAAGAAAAGTGTTTGTGACTGAGTTGAGTATATTAGTTACTGTGATTCATGTTAGAAAGAATGTAGGTGCTGAAAATGTTTAAAGATTTGTTAATGACTTCATTTGTTTAATATTGTATGAATTAACGGTAAGTGAACACTGGAGATTGATATTCAACAGCATATTGAGTGGAGAAGTTTTAGCAGGCAGGCAGGCAGGCAGGCAGGCAGGCAGGCAGGCAGGCAGGCAGGCAGAAAGAAAATGGAATGACAAATGGTTACAGACATTTTCTTCACAGATGGTAAAAACTATTATAATCACATGTACACATTTCAATGTGCGACATTCTTACACAAACACACACACACACACACACACACACTCACAGGGTTGTGTGTGTCATCTAATCATCAACCTGTCACCTAATCAAACCTGAACTCCGTCACTTAAAACCTAATCTAACCAGTAACCCAAACTAACCTAAAACTGCATCATAGAGTTTACTCACACATACCAGCCAATTCTCCATTAAAGATAGTGCTTATAGCAACTATTTAGTCAAACCAACAACAAATGGAGTGTTTCTCCAAAATGAAAATGTTGGGATGCTATTGATCTCGCACAAATTCTATACAAATGCCACATACCTACCGGTAATTAAAGAACCAAAGCAAATCTCTTCTAAGCATAAATGGCCATGGCATAAATTCAAATAATTTAAAAGTAAAAATAATCTAAAATGGCCAAATATTTGATAATATTAATATTAGATAGTCTTAGATATTCTCTCTTAGGCTTCATTTAGTCAACACATGTAAAATCACTGAGTCGTGGAACAAGCAGTTTATATATACATATGTTAGGCTTATAACACCTATCCTACGAGGTCCAACTAGTGACTAACCCTCACTCACTGACCAGGATGCAAGTAACTCACTATTTACTTCTAGGTGAATAGAGGCATTGGGTGAAAGGAAACGCTACCAAAACGCTAAACGCTACCCTGTCCGACCGGGATTCGAACCCTTGATTGTGAGACGAGAAGGAACAAGTCATTCATTTTTGTGTACTCACCTACGTGTGAGTACACACATTGATCCAATTCATGATTTAATGCTAATAATTTAAAAATGTAATAATTTAATTTAATTTATAATTTAATGCACATTAATGCTCGATCCAGCAGGATAGAGTATTAATCTTGGAGTCTGTCCTTTTAGCCGTCGGTTGTTTAAAGCACTGACTTTACCAACTTAACCTAAACCTAAACCTAACGTAACCTATAAACTAAGCTAACCTAAAACTAATTGAAGTTAATGACCGTATTATTTTTAACCTATAGGTATCAAAGGTTTATAAAGGGAGGAACAAGGAACTAGTTAAGGAACAAGTTTAACTTTTATTTAATATAGTTTATTTTTTAAAATAATTTTCTTTAATATAGTTTACATTAATGTTATGAAGGTTTATGAACTTTAAAAAAAGGTTGGTTATATTAGGTTAGGTTAGGTTAGTTTAGGTTGGCTAGGTTGGTTAAACCCTAACTAACAACAGAAAATAAACTTCCCTCCTTCCCTCCCTAGATTTAAACTCATTTAAATTAAGAGTAAAGATCTTAAAGATCTTAACTAAATTTACTCCAATTATATAACTCCAATTATATATATAACTATATATATCTATATTAACTATATAATCTAACTATATATCTAATTATATAAATTATATAATTATATAAAAATAACTCCAATTAAATTGAGTTAAATTAATTTAAATTGATTTAATTGTAATTAATAAAATTGATAATTGAAATTTAATTATACCCCTCCCTCTCTCTATTCCTCCCTCCCTCCCTCTCTTCCTCCCTCCTTTCCGTCCCCCTGTTACCTGTGACACGAACCTATCCGTGTATCTTAGGGATTTTCGTGTATCTTATGTATGTCCGTGTATCTTATCTTATGGGATTTCGTAACCGTATTATGTTTAGGGTTATCCATGGGGTTCTGGGGTCCAGGAAGCCATTTGTGTCCCCTCAAATTGCCTCCCTTATCCTTATCCCCACCCACCTAGGTTCGAATCCCGTATCACACGGATTCACGGATCACACGGAAATGTATCCGTGTGATCAATCCGTGTGACTATCTATGCTTGTCTGTGATACACGGACATGTATCCAAGGATACACGAACACGTGTATCCATGGAGTTCTGGGTCCAGGAAGCCATTTGTGTCGACCCAAATTGCCTCCCTTCTCCCCACCTGAAATCCAGGTGAATTGAAAGACCTGCCCGAGGTCAGTGGATCCAGGTATCCGTCCGTGGGCCCCCGGATTTCAACCCTTCCCCACATTCCAAGGGATCAGTCAATCAATCTTCGGCTATCCAGAGAATCTATCGAAACTGATGCTCCTACAGGAGAGGACATCACAGAAATCTATCTGTGCCCTGTAGTTGCATCCGTTGCGACAGGCTCGAACGCAGGTCTATCCGGATTAGGAACATGTTCTATCCGACTAGGCCACGCTGGAGTTGCCATCTGAATAAAATTTGGCACCTGTATTTATACCTCGGAGCAAACAGGGTTAGTTAGTGTCTTTTTATAAACAATTGCAATGATTGACATGTGAAATTGTGAGTTTGTGTTGACAGTTAGAAAAAATGGCAGGGTTATTCGATGATGTTGCAGTCAAGTGAAGCAGTGTCATGAATGAATGAATAGAGGAGAATTTAGGCTAACTGACTGATATGTGAATGTTTAAACAGGTGTAATAATTAATATTTACTGGTGTATGTCCAAATGAGGCGAACGGTTTGGCTGGGTAAATTTAGCGTTATCGCCGCTAATTTCTCTGTTTGACACGGAGGAGGAGGGTGGGTAACACTGGGGGTGGAATGGGGGTAGGGATATGGCGGCCACCGTTAGGCGGAGGTTGTTGGTAGGGGGTGTCCAGAGGAGCTACCGTGGGTCATCCTGGGTTGTTGGGGGTGGGGGGTGGGGGAAGGGAGGGTTGGCAGTTAGGTATTTAAACTTAATTTTTTGAGATAGGTTATATATGGTGAGGTGTTTAGGAAGGAATAAGAAAAGTGTTTGTGACTGAGTTGAGTATATTAGTTACTGTGATTCATGTTAGAAAGAATGTAGGTGCTGAAAATGTTTAAAGATTTGTTAATGACTTCATTTGTTTAATATTGTATGAATTAACGGTAAGTGAACACTGGAGATTGATATTCAACAGCATATTGAGTGGAGAAGTTTTAGCAGGCAGGCAGGCAGGCAGGCAGGCAGGCAGGCAGGCAGGCAGGCAGAAAGAAAATGGAATGACAAATGGTTACAGACATTTTCTTCACAGATGGTAAAAACTATTATAATCACATGTACACATTTCAATGTGCGACATTCTTACACAAACACACACACACACACACACACACACTCACAGGGTTGTGTGTGTCATCTAATCATCAACCTGTCACCTAATCAAACCTGAACTCCGTCACTTAAAACCTAATCTAACCAGTAACCCAAACTAACCTAAAACTGCATCATAGAGTTTACTCACACATACCAGCCAATTCTCCATTAAAGATAGTGCTTATAGCAACTATTTAGTCAAACCAACAACAAATGGAGTGTTTCTCCAAAATGAAAATGTTGGGATGCTATTGATCTCGCACAAATTCTATACAAATGCCACATACCTACCGGTAATTAAAGAACCAAAGCAAATCTCTTCTAAGCATAAATGGCCATGGCATAAATTCAAATAATTTAAAAGTAAAAATAATCTAAAATGGCCAAATATTTGATAATATTAATATTAGATAGTCTTAGATATTCTCTCTTAGGCTTCATTTAGTCAACACATGTAAAATCACTGAGTCGTGGAACAAGCAGTTTATATATACATATGTTAGGCTTATAACACCTATCCTACGAGGTCCAACTAGTGACTAACCCTCACTCACTGACCAGGATGCAAGTAACTCACTATTTACTTCTAGGTGAATAGAGGCATTGGGTGAAAGGAAACGCTACCAAAACGCTAAACGCTACCCTGTCCGACCGGGATTCGAACCCTTGATTGTGAGACGAGAAGGAACAAGTCATTCATTTTTGTGTACTCACCTACGTGTGAGTACACACATTGATCCAATTCATGATTTAATGCTAATAATTTAAAAATGTAATAATTTAATTTAATTTATAATTTAATGCACATTAATGCTCGATCCAGCAGGATAGAGTATTAATCTTGGAGTCTGTCCTTTTAGCCGTCGGTTGTTTAAAGCACTGACTTTACCAACTTAACCTAAACCTAAACCTAACGTAACCTATAAACTAAGCTAACCTAAAACTAATTGAAGTTAATGACCGTATTATTTTTAACCTATAGGTATCAAAGGTTTATAAAGGGAGGAACAAGGAACTAGTTAAGGAACAAGTTTAACTTTTATTTAATATAGTTTATTTTTTAAAATAATTTTCTTTAATATAGTTTACATTAATGTTATGAAGGTTTATGAACTTTAAAAAAAGGTTGGTTATATTAGGTTAGGTTAGGTTAGTTTAGGTTGGCTAGGTTGGTTAAACCCTAACTAACAACAGAAAATAAACTTCCCTCCTTCCCTCCCTAGATTTAAACTCATTTAAATTAAGAGTAAAGATCTTAAAGATCTTAACTAAATTTACTCCAATTATATAACTCCAATTATATATATAACTATATATATCTATATTAACTATATAATCTAACTATATATCTAATTATATAAATTATATAATTATATAAAAATAACTCCAATTAAATTGAGTTAAATTAATTTAAATTGATTTAATTGTAATTAATAAAATTGATAATTGAAATTTAATTATACCCCTCCCTCTCTCTATTCCTCCCTCCCTCCCTCTCTTCCTCCCTCCTTTCCGTCCCCCTGTTACCTGTGACACGAACCTATCCGTGTATCTTAGGGATTTTCGTGTATCTTATGTATGTCCGTGTATCTTATCTTATGGGATTTCGTAACCGTATTATGTTTAGGGTTATCCATGGGGTTCTGGGGTCCAGGAAGCCATTTGTGTCCCCTCAAATTGCCTCCCTTATCCTTATCCCCACCCACCTAGGTTCGAATCCCGTATCACACGGATTCACGGATCACACGGAAATGTATCCGTGTGATCAATCCGTGTGACTATCTATGCTTGTCTGTGATACACGGACATGTATCCAAGGATACACGAACACGTGTATCCATGGAGTTCTGGGTCCAGGAAGCCATTTGTGTCGACCCAAATTGCCTCCCTTCTCCCCACCTGAAATCCAGGTGAATTGAAAGACCTGCCCGAGGTCAGTGGATCCAGGTATCCGTCCGTGGGCCCCCGGATTTCAACCCTTCCCCACATTCCAAGGGATCAGTCAATCAATCTTCGGCTATCCAGAGAATCTATCGAAACTGATGCTCCTACAGGAGAGGACATCACAGAAATCTATCTGTGCCCTGTAGTTGCATCCGTTGCGACAGGCTCGAACGCAGGTCTATCCGGATTAGGAACATGTTCTATCCGACTAGGCCACGCTGGAGTTGCCATCTGAATAAAATTTGGCACCTGTATTTATACCTCGGAGCAAACAGGGTTAGTTAGTGTCTTTTTATAAACAATTGCAATGATTGACATGTGAAATTGTGAGTTTGTGTTGACAGTTAGAAAAAATGGCAGGGTTATTCGATGATGTTGCAGTCAAGTGAAGCAGTGTCATGAATGAATGAATAGAGGAGAATTTAGGCTAACTGACTGATATGTGAATGTTTAAACAGGTGTAATAATTAATATTTACTGGTGTATGTCCAAATGAGGCGAACGGTTTGGCTGGGTAAATTTAGCGTTATCGCCGCTAATTTCTCTGTTTGACACGGAGGAGGAGGGTGGGTAACACTGGGGGTGGAATGGGGGTAGGGATATGGCGGCCACCGTTAGGCGGAGGTTGTTGGTAGGGGGTGTCCAGAGGAGCTACCGTGGGTCATCCTGGGTTGTTGGGGGTGGGGGGTGGGGGAAGGGAGGGTTGGCAGTTAGGTATTTAAACTTAATTTTTTGAGATAGGTTATATATGGTGAGGTGTTTAGGAAGGAATAAGAAAAGTGTTTGTGACTGAGTTGAGTATATTAGTTACTGTGATTCATGTTAGAAAGAATGTAGGTGCTGAAAATGTTTAAAGATTTGTTAATGACTTCATTTGTTTAATATTGTATGAATTAACGGTAAGTGAACACTGGAGATTGATATTCAACAGCATATTGAGTGGAGAAGTTTTAGCAGGCAGGCAGGCAGGCAGGCAGGCAGGCAGGCAGGCAGGCAGGCAGAAAGAAAATGGAATGACAAATGGTTACAGACATTTTCTTCACAGATGGTAAAAACTATTATAATCACATGTACACATTTCAATGTGCGACATTCTTACACAAACACACACACACACACACACACACACTCACAGGGTTGTGTGTGTCATCTAATCATCAACCTGTCACCTAATCAAACCTGAACTCCGTCACTTAAAACCTAATCTAACCAGTAACCCAAACTAACCTAAAACTGCATCATAGAGTTTACTCACACATACCAGCCAATTCTCCATTAAAGATAGTGCTTATAGCAACTATTTAGTCAAACCAACAACAAATGGAGTGTTTCTCCAAAATGAAAATGTTGGGATGCTATTGATCTCGCACAAATTCTATACAAATGCCACATACCTACCGGTAATTAAAGAACCAAAGCAAATCTCTTCTAAGCATAAATGGCCATGGCATAAATTCAAATAATTTAAAAGTAAAAATAATCTAAAATGGCCAAATATTTGATAATATTAATATTAGATAGTCTTAGATATTCTCTCTTAGGCTTCATTTAGTCAACACATGTAAAATCACTGAGTCGTGGAACAAGCAGTTTATATATACATATGTTAGGCTTATAACACCTATCCTACGAGGTCCAACTAGTGACTAACCCTCACTCACTGACCAGGATGCAAGTAACTCACTATTTACTTCTAGGTGAATAGAGGCATTGGGTGAAAGGAAACGCTACCAAAACGCTAAACGCTACCCTGTCCGACCGGGATTCGAACCCTTGATTGTGAGACGAGAAGGAACAAGTCATTCATTTTTGTGTACTCACCTACGTGTGAGTACACACATTGATCCAATTCATGATTTAATGCTAATAATTTAAAAATGTAATAATTTAATTTAATTTATAATTTAATGCACATTAATGCTCGATCCAGCAGGATAGAGTATTAATCTTGGAGTCTGTCCTTTTAGCCGTCGGTTGTTTAAAGCACTGACTTTACCAACTTAACCTAAACCTAAACCTAACGTAACCTATAAACTAAGCTAACCTAAAACTAATTGAAGTTAATGACCGTATTATTTTTAACCTATAGGTATCAAAGGTTTATAAAGGGAGGAACAAGGAACTAGTTAAGGAACAAGTTTAACTTTTATTTAATATAGTTTATTTTTTAAAATAATTTTCTTTAATATAGTTTACATTAATGTTATGAAGGTTTATGAACTTTAAAAAAAGGTTGGTTATATTAGGTTAGGTTAGGTTAGTTTAGGTTGGCTAGGTTGGTTAAACCCTAACTAACAACAGAAAATAAACTTCCCTCCTTCCCTCCCTAGATTTAAACTCATTTAAATTAAGAGTAAAGATCTTAAAGATCTTAACTAAATTTACTCCAATTATATAACTCCAATTATATATATAACTATATATATCTATATTAACTATATAATCTAACTATATATCTAATTATATAAATTATATAATTATATAAAAATAACTCCAATTAAATTGAGTTAAATTAATTTAAATTGATTTAATTGTAATTAATAAAATTGATAATTGAAATTTAATTATACCCCTCCCTCTCTCTATTCCTCCCTCCCTCCCTCTCTTCCTCCCTCCTTTCCGTCCCCCTGTTACCTGTGACACGAACCTATCCGTGTATCTTAGGGATTTTCGTGTATCTTATGTATGTCCGTGTATCTTATCTTATGGGATTTCGTAACCGTATTATGTTTAGGGTTATCCATGGGGTTCTGGGGTCCAGGAAGCCATTTGTGTCCCCTCAAATTGCCTCCCTTATCCTTATCCCCACCCACCTAGGTTCGAATCCCGTATCACACGGATTCACGGATCACACGGAAATGTATCCGTGTGATCAATCCGTGTGACTATCTATGCTTGTCTGTGATACACGGACATGTATCCAAGGATACACGAACACGTGTATCCATGGAGTTCTGGGTCCAGGAAGCCATTTGTGTCGACCCAAATTGCCTCCCTTCTCCCCACCTGAAATCCAGGTGAATTGAAAGACCTGCCCGAGGTCAGTGGATCCAGGTATCCGTCCGTGGGCCCCCGGATTTCAACCCTTCCCCACATTCCAAGGGATCAGTCAATCAATCTTCGGCTATCCAGAGAATCTATCGAAACTGATGCTCCTACAGGAGAGGACATCACAGAAATCTATCTGTGCCCTGTAGTTGCATCCGTTGCGACAGGCTCGAACGCAGGTCTATCCGGATTAGGAACATGTTCTATCCGACTAGGCCACGCTGGAGTTGCCATCTGAATAAAATTTGGCACCTGTATTTATACCTCGGAGCAAACAGGGTTAGTTAGTGTCTTTTTATAAACAATTGCAATGATTGACATGTGAAATTGTGAGTTTGTGTTGACAGTTAGAAAAAATGGCAGGGTTATTCGATGATGTTGCAGTCAAGTGAAGCAGTGTCATGAATGAATGAATAGAGGAGAATTTAGGCTAACTGACTGATATGTGAATGTTTAAACAGGTGTAATAATTAATATTTACTGGTGTATGTCCAAATGAGGCGAACGGTTTGGCTGGGTAAATTTAGCGTTATCGCCGCTAATTTCTCTGTTTGACACGGAGGAGGAGGGTGGGTAACACTGGGGGTGGAATGGGGGTAGGGATATGGCGGCCACCGTTAGGCGGAGGTTGTTGGTAGGGGGTGTCCAGAGGAGCTACCGTGGGTCATCCTGGGTTGTTGGGGGTGGGGGGTGGGGGAAGGGAGGGTTGGCAGTTAGGTATTTAAACTTAATTTTTTGAGATAGGTTATATATGGTGAGGTGTTTAGGAAGGAATAAGAAAAGTGTTTGTGACTGAGTTGAGTATATTAGTTACTGTGATTCATGTTAGAAAGAATGTAGGTGCTGAAAATGTTTAAAGATTTGTTAATGACTTCATTTGTTTAATATTGTATGAATTAACGGTAAGTGAACACTGGAGATTGATATTCAACAGCATATTGAGTGGAGAAGTTTTAGCAGGCAGGCAGGCAGGCAGGCAGGCAGGCAGGCAGGCAGGCAGGCAGAAAGAAAATGGAATGACAAATGGTTACAGACATTTTCTTCACAGATGGTAAAAACTATTATAATCACATGTACACATTTCAATGTGCGACATTCTTACACAAACACACACACACACACACACACACACTCACAGGGTTGTGTGTGTCATCTAATCATCAACCTGTCACCTAATCAAACCTGAACTCCGTCACTTAAAACCTAATCTAACCAGTAACCCAAACTAACCTAAAACTGCATCATAGAGTTTACTCACACATACCAGCCAATTCTCCATTAAAGATAGTGCTTATAGCAACTATTTAGTCAAACCAACAACAAATGGAGTGTTTCTCCAAAATGAAAATGTTGGGATGCTATTGATCTCGCACAAATTCTATACAAATGCCACATACCTACCGGTAATTAAAGAACCAAAGCAAATCTCTTCTAAGCATAAATGGCCATGGCATAAATTCAAATAATTTAAAAGTAAAAATAATCTAAAATGGCCAAATATTTGATAATATTAATATTAGATAGTCTTAGATATTCTCTCTTAGGCTTCATTTAGTCAACACATGTAAAATCACTGAGTCGTGGAACAAGCAGTTTATATATACATATGTTAGGCTTATAACACCTATCCTACGAGGTCCAACTAGTGACTAACCCTCACTCACTGACCAGGATGCAAGTAACTCACTATTTACTTCTAGGTGAATAGAGGCATTGGGTGAAAGGAAACGCTACCAAAACGCTAAACGCTACCCTGTCCGACCGGGATTCGAACCCTTGATTGTGAGACGAGAAGGAACAAGTCATTCATTTTTGTGTACTCACCTACGTGTGAGTACACACATTGATCCAATTCATGATTTAATGCTAATAATTTAAAAATGTAATAATTTAATTTAATTTATAATTTAATGCACATTAATGCTCGATCCAGCAGGATAGAGTATTAATCTTGGAGTCTGTCCTTTTAGCCGTCGGTTGTTTAAAGCACTGACTTTACCAACTTAACCTAAACCTAAACCTAACGTAACCTATAAACTAAGCTAACCTAAAACTAATTGAAGTTAATGACCGTATTATTTTTAACCTATAGGTATCAAAGGTTTATAAAGGGAGGAACAAGGAACTAGTTAAGGAACAAGTTTAACTTTTATTTAATATAGTTTATTTTTTAAAATAATTTTCTTTAATATAGTTTACATTAATGTTATGAAGGTTTATGAACTTTAAAAAAAGGTTGGTTATATTAGGTTAGGTTAGGTTAGTTTAGGTTGGCTAGGTTGGTTAAACCCTAACTAACAACAGAAAATAAACTTCCCTCCTTCCCTCCCTAGATTTAAACTCATTTAAATTAAGAGTAAAGATCTTAAAGATCTTAACTAAATTTACTCCAATTATATAACTCCAATTATATATATAACTATATATATCTATATTAACTATATAATCTAACTATATATCTAATTATATAAATTATATAATTATATAAAAATAACTCCAATTAAATTGAGTTAAATTAATTTAAATTGATTTAATTGTAATTAATAAAATTGATAATTGAAATTTAATTATACCCCTCCCTCTCTCTATTCCTCCCTCCCTCCCTCTCTTCCTCCCTCCTTTCCGTCCCCCTGTTACCTGTGACACGAACCTATCCGTGTATCTTAGGGATTTTCGTGTATCTTATGTATGTCCGTGTATCTTATCTTATGGGATTTCGTAACCGTATTATGTTTAGGGTTATCCATGGGGTTCTGGGGTCCAGGAAGCCATTTGTGTCCCCTCAAATTGCCTCCCTTATCCTTATCCCCACCCACCTAGGTTCGAATCCCGTATCACACGGATTCACGGATCACACGGAAATGTATCCGTGTGATCAATCCGTGTGACTATCTATGCTTGTCTGTGATACACGGACATGTATCCAAGGATACACGAACACGTGTATCCATGGAGTTCTGGGTCCAGGAAGCCATTTGTGTCGACCCAAATTGCCTCCCTTCTCCCCACCTGAAATCCAGGTGAATTGAAAGACCTGCCCGAGGTCAGTGGATCCAGGTATCCGTCCGTGGGCCCCCGGATTTCAACCCTTCCCCACATTCCAAGGGATCAGTCAATCAATCTTCGGCTATCCAGAGAATCTATCGAAACTGATGCTCCTACAGGAGAGGACATCACAGAAATCTATCTGTGCCCTGTAGTTGCATCCGTTGCGACAGGCTCGAACGCAGGTCTATCCGGATTAGGAACATGTTCTATCCGACTAGGCCACGCTGGAGTTGCCATCTGAATAAAATTTGGCACCTGTATTTATACCTCGGAGCAAACAGGGTTAGTTAGTGTCTTTTTATAAACAATTGCAATGATTGACATGTGAAATTGTGAGTTTGTGTTGACAGTTAGAAAAAATGGCAGGG
>NW_027190509.1:0-35491 GCF_040958095.1 Procambarus clarkii
ATTTCTTGTTGTGCTTTCCGTGTGAGGGCGTTAATCGTATAGTCTGTGATCAGTTGGGTTACGTCGTCAGCGTAGCAAAGGGTCATTGATGTCCAGTATATTGGGTCAGGGATGTCGTTTATATAGAGTATGTATAAGGTTGGTGAAAGAACTGAGCCCTGAGGGACACCTGCATTTAGGTTGAAATAACCTGACAGCTTGCTGAGGAATTTGATCTGCATCTTTCTATTTGTTAGAAAGCTGCAGAGTAGCCTCTGCATGTTGTCAGATAGTTGAAACAGAGTGCAGAGTTTGTAACGTAGGCCGTCGTGCCATACAGTGTCAAAAGCCTTTTCGACGTCCTTTGCAATGAGGGCCGTCTTGGCCCTCTGGTGTTTATTTATGGAGAGGTAGTTTGTTATTATGTTCAGTGCGTCTTGTGTTGAGCGGTGTTGTCTGAAGCCAAATTGTTTGTCTGTCAATATGTTTTTGTGTTCTAGGTGATTCCTGAGTTTATGATTAATGAGTTTTTCGTATACTTTCCCTAATGTCTCTAGTAAGCTGATCGGTCTGTAGTTCTTAGGGTCTGTCGGGGATTTTTGGGGTTTTGGAATGAGGATTGCTGTGGCTTCTTTGAATGGGCTTGGGAAATATCCTGATGCTAGTGAGGCGTTGTAGACGTCTGTGAGTGCAAGGATTAGGGGGTCTGGAAGTTGCTTGAGGAGAGCTTGGCCAATGCCAGAGGCTCCTGGGGCTTTTCGTCTGGTGTTCTTGAGCATGAGTTTAACTTCTTCAGGTAGTATTGATTCTGTGAGGTCACTTTCTAAGTCGTCTAGTGTCGTGAGGTCAATGGTAGGGTAGTGTGTGATGGCATGAGGGTTGTGTCGTATCCATGTTTCTACTCTGTTTATGTTTTGTATTGCTGTTGGTTGTGGGGGGTGGGGATTGAAGATGTCCTGCCAGTGTTGTTTGAATATGCCTATTACTTCTGAGGGATCGGTGTAGTTTTGATTGTTGTGAGTGATGTATGTAAAGGTAGAAGAGGAGGAGTTTCCTCTGATCCTCTTTATGAAGTTCCAGAATTGTTGTGGAGTTGTTTTCCTTTGTATTTCAGCTTTATGTATGAGTTTCTCCCAGTTGTTAGCATGGTCTTGGTCAAGGCTGTTGAGTATGTGGTTTTTGAGTATAGTGAGGTCTGTGTTTACTTGATTGTATCTGTGAAGGTTGTGGGTGAATCTGTTGTGATAGCAGGAGAGTAGCCTTTTTGTTCTGATCGAAGGAAAAAAGGAGTATCTGGTTTTGTGGGTTGTTTTTGGAATGGTCGATTTCCCGACTATATCCCATCAAGCGGACGTACTAGTAGCATTGCAACTCCTGCCTGCCCTTACTTTACGCTTGTGGTCGAATAGACACGGCTTTCTCACAACGCTTTCAAAACTGCAGTTGCCTACTCGTCTGTTTCACGTCCCTGTGAAATGACTTTTGCACAAATCCAAAAAATAGAGCAAAATCAGCGATAATAGTGATTGAGGTGAGCCGCCTGTTGGCTGCAGCCAGAGGAAGGAGGGGAGGGGCAACGGGGTGACGTAGGCGAGTCGAGCAGCCAATGGCGCTCGAGCAAGCGCCTCGAGACGGCGTATATAAGCAAAAATTTTTCGGCGCCGGCCATCACAAACCACAGTTGTTCACCATGGCTCGCACCAAGCAGACTGCTCGCAAGTCCACGGGAGGCAAGGCTCCTCGTAAGCAGCTGGCCACCAAGGCAGCACGCAAGTCTGCTCCTGCCACAGGGGGTGTGAAGAAGCCTCACCGTTACAGGCCCGGAACGGTCGCCCTGCGTGAGATCCGTCGTTACCAGAAGAGCACCGAGTTGCTCATCAGGAAACTTCCCTTCCAGCGTCTGGTGCGCGAGATTGCCCAGGACTTCAAGACCGATCTTCGCTTCCAGTCGTCTGCCGTCATGGCTTTACAGGAGGCATCCGAGGCTTACCTGGTCGGTCTCTTCGAGGACACTAACCTCTGTGCCATCCACGCCAAGCGTGTCACCATCATGCCAAAGGACATTCAGCTTGCTCGCCGTATCCGTGGAGAGCGTGCATAAGCTAAATCGACCACCCTAGTATACACCAAACTCGGCCCTTCTCAGGGCCAAAATATCCTTCTAAGGAGATTTCAGACATTCCTAGCATCAGTCATATGAATTAACCTTCATCTACACATATAATAAATAAATAAATAAATAAATAAACAAATACACTAATTTAGGTGTCATACATACACGTGATATCAATAAATCAAGTCATTTGTAGTACAACCTGTTCTCTTACAAACAAAACGCCGTCGCTTTTCGCTCTTATGCACTGTCAAGGATCACCCACCCCCCCCACCCCCCCAAAATAAAAATTGTCATACTGTACTAGAAATAAAAGCAGCTTGTATAAGTGACATACTGTCCAGTCCTGTTTTATTCTGTTTTCGGTCCTCTGGCTTAATCTGTTAAGTTAGGAGATGACATTTTAAATTAACCGTTTTCTTGACATTTTCAAACCTAAGAGGGTGGCCTGCATAGTAATCCTAATGTGGAACATAACAATGAATCTCTAATCTCTAGAAAAAAGATACCGAGTGCTTATATGTGTTGAGAGAGAGAGAGAGAGAGAGAGAGAGAGAGAGAGAGAGAGAGAGAGAGAGAGAGAGAGAGAGAGAGAGAGAGAGAGAGAGAGAGAGAGAGAGAGAGAGAGAGAGACACAGACAGACAGACAGACAGACAGACAGACAGACAGACAAGACAGACAGACAGACAGACAGACAGACAGACAGACAGACAGACAGACAGACAGAGACTGAGAGAGAGAAACACACACAGACAGTTTCATAAATATTCTCATTTTATAGCTATTTGCTTTCAGTGACAGAGGTTTTTGTTATAATAGTATTGGTGTCTAACACTCACAATCTCTTTAGAAATTAAAGTGTGGCTCCAATGGAGCCGAGTTTGTTGGTTTGAGGCCAAGCCACCACCACAGGGCAGTAAGTAAGCCGTTTACTTGGAGGAGGTGTACTTGGTGACGGCCTTAGTGCCCTCAGAGACGGCGTGCTTGGCCAGTTCTCCGGGCAACAGGAGCCTTACAGCCGTCTGGATCTCCCGACTGGTAATGGTGGAACGCTTGTTGTAGTGGGCCAGGCGAGAAGCCTCGGCGGCGATGCGCTCGAAGATGTCGTTCACGAACGAGTTCATGATCGACATGGCTTTGGAAGAGATACCAGTGTCGGGGTGGACCTGCTTCAGCACTTTGTAGATGTAGATGCTGTAGCTCTCCTTCCTCCTGCGCTTCTTTTTCTTATCGCCCTTGGCAATGGCCTTCTGGGCCTTTCCGGCCTTCTTGGCAGCCTTTCCAGATGCCTTGGGTGGCATGATGATGCTCGTGCTGGCTGGCGTTGCGATACAATAATGAACTTTTGCGCGAGTCGAGCTTTCCTTTTATATCCCGCTCGCGACTCAGCTCAGAGCGGGTCGCGTGGCGGAGCGCGCTGATTGGTCAGTGGCGGACTCCCTTGATCCTGAGCGGGGTATATAACACGAAGCTCGATCTGCGGATCTCAAACTTCATGATCCATGACATCATCATGGACCACTCAAATGATGAAATAATTGCAGAAATAGAGAGGAAAAACAGGGATGTCAAAATACTTCAGGCCCACAGATTCACAACCCAACGCAACAACCAAGTACTGAAACTTACTCTGGCTTCACCGGAGCAAGCAACGCAAGTCTGCACACAAGGCCTTTCTGCATTTGGCATCATGGCTGAACCTGACAAAATCCACCCACAGAGGTTTTACAAGCTCAAGCAATGCTTCAAATGCTTTCAGTATGACCACTATTCCAATGCATGTAACAATGGAACCCCCAAGTGCAGCAGGTGCACAGGGGAACACAGCTACAGGGAATGCACAAACCCAACACCCAAATGTGCTCTATGCAATGGTCCACACATTGCAATCTCGCATCTTTGTCCCCGCAGGCAAGAGGCAATCAAGCAATTGCATGAAACAGAGACAGCAGCCCGCCAACAGGCAGCTATTACCATCCCTGCCCCTCCTCCACCAGTAAATGCCTGGGGCATCCCTAACCAACAACAGGACCAGTCGGTGGCCCAAGTGGGCCACCAAAGCACCCAACACCCCCATAACCCCACGGTTATACCAGAGCAAACCCAGAATCAAACACAACAGGCCCCAACACCTAACTCTCTTGCACCAAACCCCGATCCCAAGCCCAGCTTAGGGGCCGAACTCCTAACATTTGCTCAAATCCAATTTCCAGACAACCCAGTGAAGCTCCTAGGTTTCTGGAACTCACTTAGGAAAGACAATGGCCTACCCCCTGTCCATATGTCCGAGGACTCGCTTGCCTACTTGACTCCTAACATCACAACAACCGCCGGCCAGGCCCAAGCACAACCCAACAACCCCAACCCTAGTACTCCTCGCCCCCTGGCTTCAACCAACGCCCAGGAGACTCCAAACTCCCTGAACAACCCCGGCCCCTCCACCCCGACACCCTGGGAAACACCTATGTCCACCCTTCCTGAAACAATCCCACATCAGATCCTCCTCCAAGCTATCACAAACTCCCTTGCCATACGGAACCCCACCCGCCCTAGGAAATTTCGCTTCAAACATCGCAGCCCCACAACAATATATTCCACACAACGCGGTGCCAAGAGGCCTAGGACCAACACTTACAGCCGAACCCCATCCCCTGTGGACGGAGCAAGGGCAAGCAGCCCCCACAACTCTCCACCAGAGAGCGACTCTAGCACCACGGATGTCGACATCATGAACAGCAGTGACACCGAAGACCCCTCAATGGCACAGCAACGTATGGAAAACTCCAACTCCAACCAATCCCCGACCGGAACCAGGAACAAGATACCTGGCTCAACAGCTTTACCCCCCTCCTCCACAAACAGAAGCGACCAAACCGTATGTAATAACATTGGCACTACAGCCAAACAAACACTTCCGTCTCATAGCCAATAATGGGGATCACAATCCTTCAGGTGAACATCAGACATTACTTCAACAACAGATACCTACTCACTCTGGAGGTAGCCAGACTTAACCCAGATGTTGTCTTACTCAATGAAACAGCGACCAGACAAGACCAGCACATCTCCATCTGGGGATATTCCACCAGGGAAGTCAACAGGGGTAGGTACAGTGGGGTGGCAATACTAATAAGAAGAGGGCTCTCCTACCGCCCCATTCTCATAGAAGACGACAACTTTCTTGCAATAGAACTCACCACTTCACACGGCCCCCTCATTGTCTGCACCGCATATCTACCACCTAGATTGGCCTACCTCCCCTCCATCCCTCTGAACAAGCTGCTCGACAGGAACCTCCCCACTATCATCGCAGGAGACCTGAATGCCCACCATCAGGCCTTATTCAACGCTCCTGACAGGCCAGACCTCAAGGGCAGGCAGCTCTTCAATCTAATGCAAAACCGGGACCTCTCCTTCCAAGGCCCCCACTTTAAGACGTTCTTTGCGGGCAACCAGAGGGGCACCCCTGACATAGTGCTGACCAACAGAGATTGTGACCTGTTCCACTGCAGAGTAACCCCAGGCAAGAACGTGGGGTCGGACCACATCCCTGTGGTCACATCCCTCCAAGCAGCCCCCTTCAGATATGTGGCACCACCCAGGCCCAGACTGGGAACCATACGTGCCCGTGAATATGACGCCTTCCTTGCTGACGACCCCATCATTGAGTTCGAGAACCTCCCAACCCAAACAATCGACCAAGCAGTAAACACCATCCACAACCGGATCCAGCTTGCAACCGAGGCCACTTGTGAAATATCCACCACAAGGACTTACCACCAATATAAGCCGACCCGAGAAATCAGAGGCAAAATGAATGAGTACCAGCGAGCCTGCCAAAGCCACTACCAAACTGGCCAGCCACCAGCGTTGACCCTACAAACACTCAGAAGGGAAACCATAGACCTTACGCTGACCCACAAGAGCCACATTTGGGGAACCCTAGTGAGACAGGCCAACCAGTACAAAAGGGAGCCGGCTACTTTCTGGCGCAAGATCAGACAGCTCCTGGGATCAGCTAACCCCAGCCTCACCCACCTTGTACACACATTCCTTGACGAAGATGAAGAGGAGCAGCAAGAAAAAATAGAAGACCCACAGGATCAGGCTGACCTCATGGGCGCAGTCTGGAAAAAGACACTCACAGCTTCAAACAGCAGAGCCTTCAACAACACTCACTTTGAACGTGTCAACCAATGGACAACAGAAAATGCCGCCTCCCTTAACAGCACCCCTCTGATTGACCTGACAACCCTAGAAGACGACCACCCTCTAACAAGACCCATAACTATGCTAGAGATGAGAGGAGTCATCAAAAGCACCAGAGATAAGGCCCCTGGACCATCAGGGATCAAAGCGCTGCAGATCAAACTTCTACCAGGCAATCTTATGCAATCCATACTCAACCTATTCAACGCTATGCTGGCATCGGGTCACATTCCTGTAGCATTCAAGTCAGCCAAGATGATATTCATTCCCAAACCCAAGAAAGACCCCCACCAACCTGGCAACTACCGACCAATCTCCCTCTTAGACACGATAGGGAAGTGCTTTGAAAAAAATCATGTCAAACCGTCTTAACTACTACATGGAGTACAACAACCTCTTCACAGAAAAGCAGTTTGGCTTTCGAGCACATAGATCAACCCAGCACGCAATTAACATCATCTACGACGCCGTAAGCTCAATTCGAAAGCAAAAACAGGTAGCTTTGATTGCAACGAGGGACGTACACAAGGCCTTCGACAGCTTGTGGCACGATGGTCTTGTGTACAAATTAGCAGACTTACCAGCGCAAAACTGGACCCTCCTCAGGCTGATCAGAAATTTCCTTAAGAATAGGCAAGTTACCCCCAGCTTCAAGGCAAAAGAGGCCGCAGCCTTCACCCCAACAGCTGGAGTCCCCCAAGGATCATGCTTGAGCCCGGTTCTCTTCAACATCTTTGTAAATGACCTACCCCAACCAGAGTATAGGGACACCATTATCGTACAATTTGCGGACGACGTAACACACGTAATAACATCTAACCCTAGCATCCAAGCGGCCAAGCATGCAACTGTAACCCGTAAGGCAAACGTAGAACTTGCAAGGACTGCTAACTGGGAAAGGAAATGGAGGATCACCACTAACCCAGAAAAGATCCAATTGAGCACTGTCGGCTGTATGGCCCTCTCTATTGAAAATGAGGGGGGAATAAGAATCAGGGGTGAACCCATAGCCATCTCAAACTCCAACACAGTGCTCGGTTACAACTTCAACAGGCTACTAAACTCCTCCCAGTACGTATCCCAGAAGACAGCGATGGCCCGGGGCTCACTGGAGAGGCTCTTCCGTTTCAACCAAGCCCCATCCCACATCAAGCTCCACCTGTACAGAATGATCATAAGGCCTAGCTTGGAATACCCCTACGTTCCCCTGAACCTCACCAACAAATCCAACATGTTGAAGATTCAACGAGTACAAAACAAAGCACTTCGCTTTGCAGAGGGCCTGACTCTGAGGGACAGGGTAAGAACTGACCTGATCCATGAGACGCTCAACATGAAACCAATGAACATTAGGCTCAGCTACCTGGCCAGAAGACAGCTGTACCGTATGAAGAACATGTATGTCCCAGACCCAGAAGATCCCTTCGTAGCAGAAAACACCACCAGCGACTACGAGATCCACGACCCACCACACAGAACCAGAAGAATCACTCTCCAACAAAAAGTGATCAGACATATCCATGATGAGGCCTTCCCAAGCCCTCAGATACTAAGCGGTCTGCCAGACGATCCAGATGAGTGGCCCATCCCGGACCCAATCTACACCAAATGAAGAATAAAGAAAGAAAGAAAAAAAAATAAAATAAAATAAATAAAATAAAATAAAAAAAAAAAAAAATAAATAAAAAAAAAAAAATAAATAAATAAAAAAAAAAAAAAAAAATAATAATAAAAAAAAAAAAAAAAAAAAAATATATAAATAAATAAAACACCTACAAAAAAATATAAAACCAAAAAACCATTTGTCGTGGCGGCAGAAGTGTAACTACCCTGATGTTTCTAAGATTAGCCTCCTTCAGCCAACTCCATCGGCTCTAGTGCTTTAGGACACCAACAAGGTCACAAACACTAGCCCCCCCAGCCAATGTACTGACAACCCAACATAATACATACGCAAACAAACAACACATACAAAAATGTCAACCCATGGTGGACAGGCCACCGAACTTTCAAACCTCCTCTCTCTCTACACCCGCATCCTCTTCCTGAATTTCATCTCCCCATCCCTCTACCTCCCCCATCCTTTCCATTCCCTATGGAAACCAAACCAAAATCTCAAACTCCAACACAGTGCTCGGTTACAACTTCAACAGGCTACTCAACTCCTCCCAGTACGTATCCCAGAAGACAGCGATGGCCCGGGGCTCACTGGAGAGGCTCTTCCGTTTCAACCAAGCCCCATCCCACATCAAGCTCCACCTGTACAGAATGATCATAAGGCCTAGCTTGGAATACCCCTACGTTCCCCTGAACCTCACCAACAAATCCAACATGTTGAAGATTCAACGAGTACAAAACAAAGCACTTCGCTTTGCAGAGGGCCTGACTCTGAGGGACAGGGTAAGAACTGACCTGATCCATGAGACGCTCAACATGAAGCCAATGAACATTAGGCTCAGCTACCTGGCCAGAAGACAGCTGTACCGTATGAAGAACATGTATGTCCCAGACCCAGAAGATCCCTTCGTAGCAGAAAACACCACCAGCGACTACGAGATCCACGATCCACCACACAGAACCAGAAGAATCACTCTCCAACAAAAAGTGATCAGACATATCCATGATGAGGCCTTCCCAAGCCCTCAGATACTAAGCGGTCTGCCAGACGATCCAGATGAGTGGCCCATCCCGGACCCAATCTACACCAAATGAAGAATAAAGAAAGAAAGAAAAAAAAAAAAAAAAAAAAAAAAAAATAACAAAATAAAAAAATAAAAATAAAAAAAATAAAAAAAATAAATAAATAAATTAAAAAAAAAAAAAAAAATAATAAAAAAAAAAAAAAAAAAAAAAAAATATATAAATAAATAAAACACCTACAAAAAAAATATAAAACCAAAAAACCATTTGTCGTGGCGGCAGAAGTGTAACTACCCTGATGTTTCTAAGATTAGCCTCCTTCAGCCAACTCCATCGGCTCTAGTGCCTTAGGACACCAACAAGGTCACAAACACTAGCCCCCCCAGCCAATGTACTGACAACCCAACATAACACATACGCAAACAAACAACACATACAAAAATGTCAACCCATGGTGGACAGGCCACCGAACTTTCAAACCTCCTCTCTCTCTACACCCGCATCCTCTTCCTGAATTTCATCTCCCCATCCCTCTACCTCCCCCATCCTTTCCATTCCCTATGGACATCAATCCGAATCCGATCCGATCCGGCATTAAAACACCACAAACCCACAACAGCAGCAGCAATGTCAGGACGCGGCAAGGGAGGCAAAGTGAAGGGCAAGTCAAAGTCTCGCTCCAGCAGGGCCGGACTTCAGTTCCCCGTGGGCAGAATTCACCGTCTGCTGCGTAAGGGCAACTACGCCGAACGCGTCGGTGCTGGCGCTCCTGTCTACCTGGCAGCCGTCATGGAATACCTCGCTGCCGAAGTTCTCGAGCTCGCCGGTAACGCCGCACGTGACAACAAGAAGACCCGTATCATCCCACGTCACTTGCAGTTGGCCATCCGCAACGACGAAGAACTCAACAAACTTCTGTCTGGCGTAACCATTGCACAGGGAGGTGTTCTTCCAAACATTCAGGCAGTTCTTTTGCCAAAGAAGACAGAGAAGAAGTAAGCACTTCTGCCACCCACCGCGACAAATACCATAACCAGGCTCCATCCGGAGCCACACACACTTTAATAGAGAGATTCAAGTAGACAATCAACTTTCAAACATTAATAATAACATTTATATTGATTTCATTTGGAATGTGTACATAACAAACAAACAAAACAAAATTATAGGGGATATTCAGCATCACTTGGAATATTAACCAATCATATAAATCCAATATATATTTTATATTTTACTTTAAGCGAGGAATTCATATTCTATCCATTTTTAATCATACAAATGAACAAAAGCAATTCTTCACTAGACGTAATGAATGAATAAATGATCAAGGTTTTAATGTGTTTCATGAATATATATATATATATATATATATATATATATATATATATATATATATATATATATATATATATATATATATATATATATATATATATATATATATATATTAATACTTGTGAACCAGAATATGTTTGAGCAGCAGCGATCGTGCCTGCCATTGGCCGAAGTGCAACAATTCAAATAATTTAAAGGGCCTGCTCGGGTATATAAGAGAGGCTGGGAGACTGGGGCCGGTGGTGGGTGATGGGTGATGAGTGATGGTGTGGTGTGGTGTGGTGTTGTTAAGAGTTGATTTACGGCCAGCCAGCCAGCCAGCCAGCCAGCCAGCTGCAGCCAAGGCAGGGCAGGGCAAGGCAAGGCAAGGCAAGGCAAGGCAAGGCAAGGCAAGGCAAGGCAAGGCAAGGCAAGGCAAGGCAAGGCAAGGCAGGCAGGCAGGCAGGCAGGCAGCCAGGCAGCCAGGCAGCCAGACAGGCAGGCAGGCAGGCAGGCAGGCAGGCAGGCAGGCAGGCAGGCAGGCAGGCAGGCAGGCAGGCAGGCAGGCAGGCAGGCAGGCAGGCAGGCAGCCAGGCAGGCAGGCAGGCAGGCAGGCAGGCAGGCAGGCAGGCAGGCAGGCAGGCAGGCAGCCAGGCAGCCAGCCAGCCAGCCAGCCAGCCAGCCAGCCAGCCAGCCAGCCAGCCAGCCAGCCAGCCAGCCAGCCAGCCAGCCAGCCAGCCACTCCCACTTTGTATTTATATGCATTCAATTTATATTCAAACATTATATATGTTAAGGGCCTTGTTTTAGTGTTTATTTTAAAAATGACAAACATCGAGTCATTTTACCAGTCCTTTAGCGTTAACGGTGATGCATTTTAAAACTGAACATAAATCGCCTTTTCTGGATATATCAAATATCGAATCCGCTTAATGTGCCTACAATTCAATCATTCAAAAAATACATAATTTACATCAAGCCTTTTCATAGAACAGACAATAAGATTTGTACATGCAAAAAAAAAAAAAAATCCTTTAAGTTATCAATACAATGTGAGAAAACTTTACTTTTATAACTAAAGTTGCACAATTATACCAACTCTATGGTGGCTGGGTTGTAAGGTGTGTGGCTGGTGTTTTGGAAGTCGCGAGTTCAAACGACCCAATGGGAATAATACTTTTTTTTTTTTGCCATACAATCTTCCTAATACTATTATGTAGGTTTGTGTGTGTTTTTTTATTCATTCTTTGGTTTTATAGATGACATACATATTGACTCCTTTTACCGGTCCTTAATTAGGCTCTGGGGAAGCAATGGTGGTGGTGGTGGTGGTGGTGGTGGTGCATTTAAAACTAAACCAAAAATCACCAGTTCTGGACGCGTCAAATATCATATCCGCTTAATGTGTCTACAACCTAATTACTTAAAACTACACTATTTAATTCATTCATATCATGTGCATATTGGTCATTATGCTCATACAACCGACATCAAAATTTATTTTCATTATTAGAATCATACATTTCATCAAGTAATACAGATACAAAGAGATTTTCTTTCTGAGAAGACCGTTAGTATTGGCTTGCAGGCAGGCAGGCAGGCAGGCATTTGAGGGTTATTATTTCGCCTGTTGATTGGGGGGAGGGTTGATGTGTTAGGGGGTTTTCGGTTAGATGTGGTGGTGGTGATTGGTGGTGGTGATTGGTGGTGATTGGTGGTGATTGGTGGTGGTGGTGGTGGTGGTGGTGGTAGTAGGTGGGAGTTGGGGGTGGGGGGGGGGGGGGGAGGGAAGGGGAGGGGAATGATGGTCTGTGGATTCCTTCTCCGTACCCTTTACATATAAGCAAAAATATGCCTTCTTGTGGGTATAGAAACATTAACACAAATTATATCAGTAACTGATATTGTAGCCTTTTAAACAGAAAAGATTTGTACATACAAATACTTTTTAATTATCATTTATTTGTGGAAATGGCATTTACGTCATTAAATTGATACCTCAGCATCAAGCTAGTGTCCTGCAGCAGTGGTCCAGTGGTAAAGTGTATATAAGTGATGCGTATTCTTGGAGTTGCGAGTTCAAACCCGGATTAAGCTATATATATATATATATATACAACATGTTTTGTTTTGGTTGTTTGTTTTTGTATAAAGCCTCACACAATATCTATATTAAGCGAGTTTGTTTTAAACATGACATACATATTAATTCATTTTACCAGGCCTTATTCCACACAACTCCGTGAATTTCCCGTGGAGCCAGCCATTCAAACAAAAACAAACGAAACAAAACAAAACAAAACAAAAAACATTATTGCCAACAGCATTTGGTGTTCCCAGGCGGTCACCCATCCAAGTACTAACCAAACCCAACGTTGCTTAACTTCGCTGATCGGACGAGAAGCGGTGTTCTCAACGTGGTATGGCCGTTGGCATGAGACTGCCTACACATTGTGGCTAATAACCAACTCTTTTAAGTCATCGCGGCAGGATACGGACCTGCTTGTGGTGTCTTAATGGTAATTGTATCCTAACATATTTTTGTCTCCTTGGCATGGATATTTAACATCGTTTATTCAGTCTTGGGTTTATGTTCTTTCGCCATTTACAGACATTTTACATCTACCTACTTCCTCAGCCTGCCCTGCCAATTTCTAATGAATTTGTGGATTTTCTTTTGTAATACAAACATGTGTGTGCTCATCTGCTCTTCAGTTTTTATGATATTTGTCTCATCTGTCCTGCTTTATGATACTTTTACAAAGAACATGAACAAATGCTTCTATTTTAGAGAAGATATGGGATCCAGGTTTCGGAGCCGTAAAACCAACCGTCGTGATTGGTGGACGAGTTGCCAGGTTGCAGCTTCTGTACCGTGCCGGCACATAAATAGGTTCGGCTCAAGCGGCGGCAGCATCATTCCCCCGTGACTGTCTGAGCGTCTCTCATCACCTTGGTTGGTTCATCATCATCATGGTAGAAGCAAAGCCTACCAAGAAGGCTGCGGCTGCTGCTGCTGTGGTGGCCACCACCAGGAAACCTCGCGTCCAGGTTGCTCACCCGAAAACTAGTCAAATGGTTCTAGCCGCGGTCGCAGCACTCAAAGACCGTAAGGGCTCGTCTCTACAAGCAATCAAGAAGTACGTTGTTGCCAACAACAAAGTCGAGGCTGCCAAGATCGCCATTTACATCCGAAGATTTCTCAAGAAAGCAGTGGCTGACGGCATTCTTGTTCAGACCAAGGGAAGTGGAGCTAGTGGATCATTCAAGCTGGCCGTAGCAGAGAAGAGGGCCGTTCTAACTCCCAAGAAAGCCACCACAACCAAGAAACCATCTACAGCAGCAAAGAAGGCCGTGGTAACTCCCAAGAAAGCCGCCACAAGCAACAAACCACCTACAGC
The DNA here is from genome assembly GCF_040958095.1 of Procambarus clarkii. Classification (NCBI taxonomy): domain Eukaryota; kingdom Metazoa; phylum Arthropoda; class Malacostraca; order Decapoda; family Cambaridae; genus Procambarus; species Procambarus clarkii. Next base: position 13,658 of record NW_027190509.1, read on the forward strand.
CTTGAAAAAGAAGCAGCAGCAGCAGCAGCAGCTTGTTGTTGGGAACAAAAAGCCCAAAATAAAGAGAGCTTCAAAATCTCCCAAACCACCCAAGGCAAAGAAAGCTGTCAAAAAAACAACAAAGGCAAAATAAACGACGACATGCAAGCAGCATGAATACACATGACAATAAACATCCAGGCCTCCCCCCTCAGTGGAGGGGCCTCATATGATTCCAAAAAAGAGTTTAGTTTTGTAGACAAATAAATCATTACTTTTGGGGTAGATTTACTCTGTATATTATATATATATATATATATATATATATATATATATATATATATATATATATATATATATATATATATATATATATATATATATAATATACATCTATATTATATATATATATATATATATATATATATATATATATATATATATATATATATATAATATACATCTATATTATATATATATATATAATATACATATATATATATATATATATATATATATATATATATATATATATATATATATATATATATATATACATGGGTGAGGTGATATGGTACCAAAGTTTTGGGTAAGGTGATTGACATTTACACAAGATAAAACACGAACCAATGGGAATAAAAACATAAGAATGGAAGTAACTGCAGAAGGCCTATTGGCCCATAACACAAGCACTTCCTCTTGATGCTTCTATATTGGTTCAGAGTCTTGAAGCTATAATAATAATAATATATATATATATATATATATATATATATATATATATATATATATATATATATATATATATATATATATATATATATACACACAAAACTAAATAGTCTTGTTAGACAAATTGCCCCTATTAGAGGCAAGTTGACTAACAAGCCGAATGACTGGCAATTGTTTTGAATTTGAGTTAAATCTAACATAGAAATGTAATCAAACCTAACCTAACCTATGCTAACCCAAGCTAAGCTAACCTAACCTAACCTAAGCTAACCCAAGCTAAGCTAAGCTAACCTAACCTAAGCTAAGCTAACCTAACCTAACCCAGCAATTCATGATCTTAATATAATACTGTTAATTGGATAAACCAATTTGGAAAGAAATGTTCGAAAATAACAAAATTAACTGTGCTTGTTAGGAAAATTGGGCCTTGCATACTTGTCCCAATAGTGTGGTTCTCGCTTTTAGGTACGACATAAACGTATACCTAAGTTGAGAGAGAAAAAGATTCTCACTCAAACATGCATATCGATTGCCAGTCCTGAATTCTGGGTAGATATTCGTGTCCTCCCTTTTCATTTACCATCATTTGGATACTATCAAAACAGCTCTGAGAAGGATAAAATGAATAAAACGGGTAGCTCACTCATGTAAAAAGGAAGAGTTGGGAAAGATCTCTCTCTCTCTCTCTCCCCCTCACACCCCCCCCCCCCCCCACCAATGATCCTGCTCTGCTAGTATATAACGTAACAAACCTTCCCCCCCCCCCCCCCCCCCCCCCCCCAATCAGAGTCCCTTTAAGCATGCGAGGATAAAAAATAGATTTCATAAGACCCAATGTGCTAGCTGATATCAAAACAATTTATGTTATCGTCTATTAAGCCCTTCAGTAAAAAAGTATAGGGACCTAATTAGGTCCCGTTTTGAGGTGGTGGTGGGTGGAATCGATGGATTAGCCAAGCTCTTATCCGCCGAATCCGTAGAGGGTACGACCCTGGCGCTTCAGAGCGTACACCACGTCCATGGCAGTGACGGTCTTCCTCTTGGCGTGTTCCGTGTAGGTTACAGCATCACGGATGACGTTCTCGAGGAACACCTTCAGGACGCCACGGGTCTCTTCGTAGATGAGACCCGAAATACGCTTGACGCCGCCACGACGAGCTAAGCGACGAATAGCGGGCTTGGTGATGCCCTGGATGTTGTCACGTAGCACCTTACGATGACGCTTGGCGCCACCCTTTCCGAGTCCCTTGCCTCCCTTGCCGCGTCCAGTCATGGTGTTGTAGTTGTGTGAATCGAATTGACGAATGCCATTCATTCATTCATTTAAATATAGGTCAAGATACCCTAATGGGTGAGCGTGGAAGTGGGGATAGGGGAAGAATTAGTGGGGGTGAGAGGAAGGGTTTTCAGTATGAGGTAAAGTGCCAGGGCTAGACCCAGCTGCATGGCATTGAAATCGTTATGACCAGACTAGGCAGTGAAGGCAAGGAATCGGATCTGTGACAACATTTCGTCTTTTCTGAGCACCCACGGAGACAGCAGTCCTCAGCTGGGTGTGCCCTGGAGGCTCACACCAGATGTGGTCTTTGATCTGTTAATCAGCATCGCGGCCCACCCAAGGCACCAGAAAACGGGAGCTAGTTGGTCCCCCCCTAAAGAGGGGGGAGAAGAGTTAGGAGGTTATAGTTGGAAGTTTGGTGATTTGAGTAGTGATATTATAGGAGAGGGGTTATGTAAAGGACGGAGCAGGAGGTGGATCGTCGATCAGGTTAAAGAGGTTGTGCGTATGTCTGGGTCTGCTTAGGACGTTTCTGAGGAACGTGTCGTAGTTGTCATGATAGGTGAGAATTCTGTCAATCTGTTTCTTCCCCATAGTATCCCAGGTTATGTTCAGAGGTGGGATGTTCGCCCTCTCATGCAGGGCCTCACTGGTGGTGAAGTCCTGCCAATGGGTATCGAACACCCATCTCAGAGCCCTGTTCTGGGTACGCTGGAGTTTCTTCCTATTTGTTGGTGCTGCAAGTGTGAGTGGGATCGGTGCATATGTTAGGAGTGGGAGAATAAGTGTTTTGTATAAGTAGAGCTTGGTGGCTTGGGAGGCATGTTTAAGTGGGTAGAGTTTTGATAGGGCGTTTGAGGCTATAGCTTTCTTGGGTGTTATGTGTGTGTGAAAGCGAAGGTTAAAGTCTAGTGTGAGTCCAAGTACTGTGGTTTTGTTGACTCTTGGGATCTGTGTTGCATCTGGTGATTGAGAGTAGAGTTTTACTGGGTCAGGGTTACGTCGTTTGTTGTAGAAAAAGTATGTTATTTTTGACTTGTTGGGGTTTGTTTTTATTCGCCAGTCGTGTTCCCAGAGGGTGACTTTGTCTATTTCTTGTTGTGCTTTCCGTGTGAGGGCGTTAATCGTATAGTCTGTGATCAGTTGGGTTACGTCGTCAGCGTAGCAAAGGGTCATTGATGTCCAGTATACTGGGTCAGGGATGTCGTTTATATAGAGTATGTATAAGGTTGGTGAAAGAACTGAGCCCTGAGGGACACCTGCATTTAGGTTGAAATAACCCGACAGCTTGCTGAGGAACTTGATCTGCATCTTTCTATTTGTTAGAAAGCTGCAAAGTAGCCTCTGCATGTTATCAGATAGTTGAAACAGAGTGCAGAGTTTGTAACGCAGGCCGTCGTGCCATACGGTGTCAAAAGCTTTTTCGACGTCCTTTGCAATGAGGGCCGTCTTGGCCCTTTGGTGTTTATTTATGGAGAGGTAGTTTGTTATTATGTTCAGTGCGTCTTGTGTTGAGCGGTGTTGTCTGAAGCCAAATTGTTTGTCTGTCAATATGTTTTTGTGTTCTAGGTGATTCCTGAGTTTATGATTAATGAGTTTTTCGTATACTTTTCCTAATGTCTCTAGTAAGCTGATCGGTCTGTAGTTCTTAGGGTCTGTCGGGGATTTTTGGGGTTTTGGAATGAGGATTGCTGTGGCTTCTTTGAATGGGCTTGGGAAATATCCTGATGCTAGTGAGGCGTTGTAGACGTCTGTGAGTGCAAAGATTAGGGGGTCTGGAAGTTGCTTGAGGAGAGCTTGGCCAATGCCAGAGGCTCCTGGGGCTTTACGTCTGGTGTTCTTGAGCATGAGTTTAACTTCTTCAGGTAGTATTGATTCTGTGAGGTCACTTTCTAAGTCGTCTAGTGTCGTGAGGTCAATGGTAGGGTAGTGTGTGATGGCATGAGGGTTGTGTCGTATCCATGTTTCTACTCTGTTTATGTTTTGTATTGCTGTTGGTTGTGGGGGGTGGGGATTGAAGATGTCCTGCCAGTGTTGTTTAAATATGCCTATTACTTCTGAGGGATCGGTGTAGTTTTGATTGTTGTGAGTGATGTATGTAAAGGCAGAAGAGGAGGAGTTTCCTCTGATCCTCTTTATGAAGTTCCAGAATTGTTGTGGAGTTGTTTTTCTTTGTATTTCAGCTTTATGTATGAGTTTCTCCCAGTTGTTAGCATGGTCTTGGTCAAGGCTGTTGAGTATGTGGTTTTTGAGTATAGTGAGGTCTGTGTTTACTTGATTGTATCTGTGAAGGTTGTGGGTGAATCTGTTGTGATAGCAGGAGAGTAGCCTTTTTGTTCTGATCGAAGGAAAAAAGGAGTATCTAGTTTTGTGGGTTGTTTTTGGAATGGTAGCATCAGCTGCTTGTATGATGTTATTCTGGATGGTGAGGACTTGGGAATCTATGTCTGTGTGTGGTTTGTCTTGGAAGTTGTAGGGCTGTGTGCTGGCAGTTAGGTGTTGTTTGAAGGCTTCCCAGTCTGCATTTTGATAGTCATATTGTGGGGTGGCTGGGATGAGTATGGGGTTGCTGGAGAGTGTGAGTGATATGGGTATGTGATCTGAGCCAGTGAGGGGTCCGGGTGTGATGTAGTGTTGTAGGTGAGTGCCTGCTCTGTTGGTGAGGATTAGATCTGGTCTCCCAGTTCCATTGTGTGTGTAGGTTGTTTGGAAGTCAGGGCCAAGGAAGGTGAGGTGTTTGTTTTGGTGGAGTTGGTGTAGTTGTTGACCGTGCATGTTGTGTTGGCGATGGTTGAATGTTTGGTGTTTTGCATTTAGGTCTGCTAGGAGGAAGACTGGTATGTGTGTGTGGTTGAAGAGAGTGTTTAGGTCCTGGAGGGGGAGACCCAAGTTTGGACGAATGTATGTGGTACCAATGATCATCTGCCCGTGTTGAGTGTGAATGCGGACTGCTAGGAAGTGTTTGTGTTGCCAGTTGGTAGTGAGGAGGTCATGTTTATAGGTGTTCTTTATTAGAATAGCAACCCCTTCGTAAGCTTCATCAGGAGATTGGTATGTTGTGAAGCCAAAATGTCTAATTTTGTGAGAGTTCGTCACGCATGTGCTGTTTAGTAGCAGCACATCCGGTCTTTCATTCTCCACAAAGTTAGCAATTAGGTGTCTGATGTTGTAATATGCTCTAACGTTAAATTGTGTGATTTTCATATTTATTGACTTGTTGGGGGAGTGTTTGTGGCATTTGAACCGGAGGGGTTCTCCTTTGTGGATTGATTCGTTGTGTAGACAGATTTGGTAATTATAGATTTGGGTAGGAGATATGTATGGCGTCCATTTTGCATGGTGTCTGGTATGAATTTAGGAAGTTTTGGTGTAGGGGTGAGGGAGTGGTCTGGGGAGGTGTTAGTCCTCTTGGCTGAGAAAGACACGTTTTGGGGCAAATTTTGTGGGATTTTGGGCTTTGTACCTGTGTGGTATTGGGTTAGGGGCGTGAGGTTGGCTAGCGTGTTGGGCGTGAGGTGAGTTGACGTGTTGGGCGTGTGGGCTAAGGTGAGGGAGGTTACATTTTTCTTGGTATCTGATTTCTTTTTAATTGATGGGTTGGTTTTCTTGTGTATTGGGGTTGTTCGTCTTGCATGCAGAAATTTTTTGTTTTGTTTAGGTGAGTTTGTTCTTTTCACTTGAAGAGTTGTTTTGTGTTTTGGTGAACTTGATCTTTTTGACTGAAGAGGGGTAGCTGTCATGGGGAGCATGGTCTGTGAGAAGCAGTTAGAGGCCTGGGTGTCAGGGGAGGGTGTAGATGGTTCTGTGTTTGGTGTTTGGGGGGTGATGGGGGGAGGGGGTGGTGTTGGGTTTGTTGTCTGTGAGGTGGTGAGGGGTGGGGGCGAGAGTAGGGGTGGTACTGGGTTTGATGCCTGGGGGGTGATGGGGGGTGGGGAAGAGAGTAGGGGTGGTGCTGGGTTTTCTGTCTGGGAGGTGATGAGAGGTGGGGGTTGTACTGGGTTTGTTGCCTGGGGTGTGATAGAAGGTGGGGAAGAGGGTGTGGGTGGTGCTGGGTTTTTTGTCTGGGAGGTGGTGAGGGGTGAGAGTGGTACTGGGTTTGATGCCTGGAGTGTGATAAGGGGTGGGGGTGATACTGGGTTTGGTGTCTGGGGAGTAATAAGGGGTGGTGGTGGTGTAAGTCCTTGTGGGGTGATGGGGGGAGGTGTTAGGGGTTGTACTGGTTGTGACGCCAAGCTGGGAGGGATGACTATTGGAGGGAGGTTGTTTGCTAGTAGGATTTGTTGGATGTTGGAAATTGCCTTCCTCGTGTCTCCTTGTGCTGATATCTGTGCTATTATGATAGCTGCCACTATTCTCGGGGTGTCGTCTGTTGTTGGGTGAGGGGGGGGAGGGGGGGCCTGAGTATGGTGGTTTGCGAGATGGTGTCCGCTGGTGGTGTGGGTTTGGAGAGGTGGGAAACCTGGGGGGGTGGGGAGCAGGGCACCTCTACCTTGAGGGTTGATGGGTATTGTTTGAGCATTTTGGGGAAGTGTGTTGGGGCGGTGAAGCTGGTTAGTGAGGTTTTGGGGATAAAGCTGGCGTGCTGTCTGGGCATGATATTGGGGTAGTGTGTTTTGGGTCTTATTCCTCATTGCCTTGATGAGTTGCACCCTGATTTTGCAATTGTGGTGGGTGGCAGGATGGTTTTCACCACAGTTTATACAGCATCGTGTTCCTTCTGTGCAATCTTTCCAGAAATGACCTTTGTTGGCGCATAAGGAGCAGGCTTGTTCCTTTTCCTTGCATTGCCTGGTGGTATGGTTGAATCCATAGCACCTGAAGCATTGTGTAATGGACTGGTATGTGCTCATCTTGAAGTTATAATGTGGGATGGAAATGTGGTCTGCTTTAAAGCCATGTGTGAGGAGGGATTCAGCTTCAGTGGGGGAGGAGCAACGGATTCTGAGGATCTTTGTGTTTGGTGGGTGGAAGAGATCTTCTATGATGATGTTGTTGGCTTTTCCGATGTCGGCAGTACGTTGTTTGTCTAAAGTTGTAATCGTGGAGAGGAGGGTGGTGTCTACGTTGAAGGCAACAGCAGTGCAATTATGTTTCTGTTCCAGTGTCAGTGCAGGGGTGAGTCCAAGTGTCTGTAGTCCTGTTCGGGCTTTGGGGGTGAGGCAAGCATAGAGGTCAGATTCAGAGGGTAGAAAGAGCTTTATTCCTTTGTCAATGGGGGTGATGGAGGTGTAAGGAGTCTGGGTGATCATGTAGATTTTCTGTCCTATTCCGTCAGGGTCAAGGGGAGGATCAAGAGCATAGAGGAGGCGAAGGCAGTGCATTTTAGGTGAGGTAGTGGTCTGGTGGAGGAGGTGGTGGTGGGTTGACTACGAATGCCCGCACGATTTCCCGACTATATCCCATCAAGCGGACGTACTAGTAGCATTGCAACTCCTGCCTGCCCTTACTTTACGCTTGTGGTCGAATAGACACGGCTTTCTCACAACGCTTTCAAAACTGCAGTTGCCTACTCGTCTGTTTCACGTCCCTGTGAAATGACTTTTGCACAAATCCAAAAAATAGAGCAAAATCAGCGATAATAGCGATTGAGGTGAGCCGCCTGTTGGCTGCAGCCAGAGGAAGGAGGGGAGGGGCAACGGGGTGACGTAGGCGAGTCGAGCAGCCAATGGCGCTCGAGCAAGCGCCTCGAGACGGCGTATATAAGCAAAAATTTTTCGGCGCCGGCCATCACAAACCACAGTTGTTCACCATGGCTCGCACCAAGCAGACTGCTCGCAAGTCCACGGGAGGCAAGGCTCCTCGTAAGCAGCTGGCCACCAAGGCAGCACGCAAGTCTGCTCCTGCCACAGGGGGTGTGAAGAAGCCTCACCGTTACAGGCCCGGAACGGTCGCCCTGCGTGAGATCCGTCGTTACCAGAAGAGCACCGAGTTGCTCATCAGGAAACTTCCCTTCCAGCGTCTGGTGCGCGAGATTGCCCAGGACTTCAAGACCGATCTTCGCTTCCAGTCGTCTGCCGTCATGGCTTTACAGGAGGCATCCGAGGCTTACCTGGTCGGTCTCTTCGAGGACACTAACCTCTGTGCCATCCACGCCAAGCGTGTCACCATCATGCCAAAGGACATTCAGCTTGCTCGCCGTATCCGTGGAGAGCGTGCATAAGCTAAATCGACCACCCTAGTATACACCAAACTCGGCCCTTCTCAGGGCCAAAATATCCTTCTAAGGAGATTTCAGACATTCCTAGCATCAGTCATATGAATTAACCTTCATCTACACATATAATAAATAAATAAATAAATAAATAAACAAATACACTAATTTAGGTGTCATACATACACGTGATATCAATAAATCAAGTCATTTGTAGTACAACCTGTTCTCTTACAAACAAAACGCCGTCGCTTTTCGCTCTTATGCACTGTCAAGGATCACCCACCCCCCCCACCCCCCCAAAATAAAAATTGTCATACTGTACTAGAAATAAAAGCAGCTTGTATAAGTGACATACTGTCCAGTCCTGTTTTATTCTGTTTTCGGTCCTCTGGCTTAATCTGTTAAGTTAGGAGATGACATTTTAAATTAACCGTTTTCTTGACATTTTCAAACCTAAGAGGGTGGCCTGCATAGTAATCCTAATGTGGAACATAACAATGAATCTCTAATCTCTAGAAAAAAGATACCGAGTGCTTATATGTGTTGAGAGAGAGAGAGAGAGAGAGAGAGAGAGAGAGAGAGAGAGAGAGAGAGAGAGAGAGAGAGAGAGAGAGAGAGAGAGAGAGAGAGAGAGAGAGAGAGAGAGAGAGACACAGACAGACAGACAGACAGACAGACAGACAGACAGACAAGACAGACAGACAGACAGACAGACAGACAGACAGACAGACAGACAGACAGACAGACAGAGACTGAGAGAGAGAAACACACACAGACAGTTTCATAAATATTCTCATTTTATAGCTATTTGCTTTCAGTGACAGAGGTTTTTGTTATAATAGTATTGGTGTCTAACACTCACAATCTCTTTAGAAATTAAAGTGTGGCTCCAATGGAGCCGAGTTTGTTGGTTTGAGGCCAAGCCACCACCACAGGGCAGTAAGTAAGCCGTTTACTTGGAGGAGGTGTACTTGGTGACGGCCTTAGTGCCCTCAGAGACGGCGTGCTTGGCCAGTTCTCCGGGCAACAGGAGCCTTACAGCCGTCTGGATCTCCCGACTGGTAATGGTGGAACGCTTGTTGTAGTGGGCCAGGCGAGAAGCCTCGGCGGCGATGCGCTCGAAGATGTCGTTCACGAACGAGTTCATGATCGACATGGCTTTGGAAGAGATACCAGTGTCGGGGTGGACCTGCTTCAGCACTTTGTAGATGTAGATGCTGTAGCTCTCCTTCCTCCTGCGCTTCTTTTTCTTATCGCCCTTGGCAATGGCCTTCTGGGCCTTTCCGGCCTTCTTGGCAGCCTTTCCAGATGCCTTGGGTGGCATGATGATGCTCGTGCTGGCTGGCGTTGCGATACAATAATGAACTTTTGCGCGAGTCGAGCTTTCCTTTTATATCCCGCTCGCGACTCAGCTCAGAGCGGGTCGCGTGGCGGAGCGCGCTGATTGGTCAGTGGCGGACTCCCTTGATCCTGAGCGGGGTATATAACACGAAGCTCGATCTGCGGGCCGGCATTAAAACACCACAAACCCACAACAGCAGCAGCAATGTCAGGACGCGGCAAGGGAGGCAAAGTGAAGGGCAAGTCAAAGTCTCGCTCCAGCAGGGCCGGACTTCAGTTCCCCGTGGGCAGAATTCACCGTCTGCTGCGTAAGGGCAACTACGCCGAACGCGTCGGTGCTGGCGCTCCTGTCTACCTGGCAGCCGTCATGGAATACCTCGCTGCCGAAGTTCTCGAGCTCGCCGGTAACGCCGCACGTGACAACAAGAAGACCCGTATCATCCCACGTCACTTGCAGTTGGCCATCCGCAACGACGAAGAACTCAACAAACTTCTGTCTGGCGTAACCATTGCACAGGGAGGTGTTCTTCCAAACATTCAGGCAGTTCTTTTGCCAAAGAAGACAGAGAAGAAGTAAGCACTTCTGCCACCCACCGCGACAAATACCATAACCAGGCTCCATCCGGAGCCACACACACTTTAATAGAGAGATTCAAGTAGACAATCAACTTTCAAACATTAATAATAACATTTATATTGATTTCATTTGGAATGTGTACATAACAAACAAACAAAACAAAATTATAGGGGATATTCAGCATCACTTGGAATATTAACCAATCATATAAATCCAATATATATTTTATATTTTACTTTAAGCGAGGAATTCATATTCTATCCATTTTTAATCATACAAATGAACAAAAGCAATTCTTCACTAGACGTAATGAATGAATAAATGATCAAGGTTTTAATGTGTTTCATGAATATATATATATATATATATATATATATATATATATATATATATATATATATATATATATATATATATATATATATATATATTAATACTTGTGAACCAGAATATGTTTGAGCAGCAGCGATCGTGCCTGCCATTGGCCGAAGTGCAACAATTCAAATAATTTAAAGGGCCTGCTCGGGTATATAAGAGAGGCTGGGAGACTGGGGCCGGTGGTGGGTGATGGGTGATGAGTGATGGTGTGGTGTGGTGTGGTGTTGTTAAGAGTTGATTTACGGCCAGCCAGCCAGCCAGCCAGCCAGCCAGCTGCAGCCAAGGCAGGGCAGGGCAAGGCAAGGCAAGGCAAGGCAAGGCAAGGCAAGGCAAGGCAAGGCAAGGCAAGGCAAGGCAAGGCAAGGCAAGGCAAGGCAGGCAGGCAGGCAGGCAGGCAGCCAGGCAGCCAGGCAGCCAGACAGGCAGGCAGGCAGGCAGGCAGGCAGGCAGGCAGGCAGGCAGGCAGGCAGGCAGGCAGGCAGGCAGGCAGGCAGGCAGGCAGGCAGGCAGGCAGGCAGCCAGGCAGGCAGGCAGGCAGGCAGGCAGGCAGGCAGGCAGGCAGGCAGGCAGGCAGGCAGCCAGCCAGCCAGCCAGCCAGCCAGCCAGCCAGCCAGCCAGCCAGCCAGCCAGCCAGCCAGCCAGCCAGCCAGCCAGCCAGCCACTCCCACTTTGTATTTATATGCATTCAATTTATATTCAAACATTATATATGTTAAGGGCCTTGTTTTAGTGTTTATTTTAAAAATGACAAACATCGAGTCATTTTACCAGTCCTTTAGCGTTAACGGTGATGCATTTTAAAACTGAACATAAATCGCCTTTTCTGGATATATCAAATATCGAATCCGCTTAATGTGCCTACAATTCAATCATTCAAAAAATACATAATTTACATCAAGCCTTTTCATAGAACAGACAATAAGATTTGTACATGCAAAAAAAAAAAAAAAATCCTTTAAGTTATCAATACAATGTGAGAAAACTTTACTTTTATAACTAAAGTTGCACAATTATACCAACTCTATGGTGGCTGGGTTGTAAGGTGTGTGGCTGGTGTTTTGGAAGTCGCGAGTTCAAACGACCCAATGGGAATAATACTTTTTTTTTTTTGCCATACAATCTTCCTAATACTATTATGTAGGTTTGTGTGTGTTTTTTTATTCATTCTTTGGTTTTATAGATGACATACATATTGACTCCTTTTACCGGTCCTTAATTAGGCTCTGGGGAAGCAATGGTGGTGGTGGTGGTGGTGGTGGTGGTGCATTTAAAACTAAACCAAAAATCACCAGTTCTGGACGCGTCAAATATCATATCCGCTTAATGTGTCTACAACCTAATTACTTAAAACTACACTATTTAATTCATTCATATCATGTGCATATTGGTCATTATGCTCATACAACCGACATCAAAATTTATTTTCATTATTAGAATCATACATTTCATCAAGTAATACAGATACAAAGAGATTTTCTTTCTGAGAAGACCGTTAGTATTGGCTTGCAGGCAGGCAGGCAGGCAGGCATTTGAGGGTTATTATTTCGCCTGTTGATTGGGGGGAGGGTTGATGTGTTAGGGGGTTTTCGGTTAGATGTGGTGGTGGTGATTGGTGGTGGTGATTGGTGGTGATTGGTGGTGATTGGTGGTGGTGGTGGTGGTGGTGGTGGTAGTAGGTGGGAGTTGGGGGTGGGGGGGGGGGGGGGGGGGGGGAGGGAAGGGGAGGGGAATGATGGTCTGTGGATTCCTTCTCCGTACCCTTTACATATAAGCAAAAATATGCCTTCTTGTGGGTATAGAAACATTAACACAAATTATATCAGTAACTGATATTGTAGCCTTTTAAACAGAAAAGATTTGTACATACAAATACTTTTTAATTATCATTTATTTGTGGAAATGGCATTTACGTCATTAAATTGATACCTCAGCATCAAGCTAGTGTCCTGCAGCAGTGGTCCAGTGGTAAAGTGTATATAAGTGATGCGTATTCTTGGAGTTGCGAGTTCAAACCCGGATTAAGCTATATATATATATATATATACAACATGTTTTGTTTTGGTTGTTTGTTTTTGTATAAAGCCTCACACAATATCTATATTAAGCGAGTTTGTTTTAAACATGACATACATATTAATTCATTTTACCAGGCCTTATTCCACACAACTCCGTGAATTTCCCGTGGAGCCAGCCATTCAAACAAAAACAAACGAAACAAAACAAAACAAAACAAAAAACATTATTGCCAACAGCATTTGGTGTTCCCAGGCGGTCACCCATCCAAGTACTAACCAAACCCAACGTTGCTTAACTTCGCTGATCGGACGAGAAGCGGTGTTCTCAACGTGGTATGGCCGTTGGCATGAGACTGCCTACACATTGTGGCTAATAACCAACTCTTTTAAGTCATCGCGGCAGGATACGGACCTGCTTGTGGTGTCTTAATGGTAATTGTATCCTAACATATTTTTGTCTCCTTGGCATGGATATTTAACATCGTTTATTCAGTCTTGGGTTTATGTTCTTTCGCCATTTACAGACATTTTACATCTACCTACTTCCTCAGCCTGCCCTGCCAATTTCTAATGAATTTGTGGATTTTCTTTTGTAATACAAACATGTGTGTGCTCATCTGCTCTTCAGTTTTTATGATATTTGTCTCATCTGTCCTGCTTTATGATACTTTTACAAAGAACATGAACAAATGCTTCTATTTTAGAGAAGATATGGGATCCAGGTTTCGGAGCCGTAAAACCAACCGTCGTGATTGGTGGACGAGTTGCCAGGTTGCAGCTTCTGTACCGTGCCGGCACATAAATAGGTTCGGCTCAAGCGGCGGCAGCATCATTCCCCCGTGACTGTCTGAGCGTCTCTCATCACCTTGGTTGGTTCATCATCATCATGGTAGAAGCAAAGCCTACCAAGAAGGCTGCGGCTGCTGCTGCTGTGGTGGCCACCACCAGGAAACCTCGCGTCCAGGTTGCTCACCCGAAAACTAGTCAAATGGTTCTAGCCGCGGTCGCAGCACTCAAAGACCGTAAGGGCTCGTCTCTACAAGCAATCAAGAAGTACGTTGTTGCCAACAACAAAGTCGAGGCTGCCAAGATCGCCATTTACATCCGAAGATTTCTCAAGAAAGCAGTGGCTGACGGCATTCTTGTTCAGACCAAGGGAAGTGGAGCTAGTGGATCATTCAAGCTGGCCGTAGCAGAGAAGAGGGCCGTTCTAACTCCCAAGAAAGCCACCACAACCAAGAAACCATCTACAGCAGCAAAGAAGGCCGTGGTAACTCCCAAGAAAGCCGCCACAAGCAACAAACCACCTACAGCCTTGAAAAAGAAGCAGCAGCAGCAGCAGCAGCTTGTTGTTGGGAACAAAAAGCCCAAAATAAAGAGAGCTTCAAAATCTCCCAAACCACCCAAGGCAAAGAAAGCTGTCAAAAAAACAACAAAGGCAAAATAAACGACGACATGCAAGCAGCATGAATACACATGACAATAAACATCCAGGCCTCCCCCCTCAGTGGAGGGGCCTCATATGATTCCAAAAAAGAGTTTAGTTTTGTAGACAAATAAATCATTACTTTTGGGGTAGATTTACTCTGTATATTATATATATATATATATATATATATATATATATATATATATATATATATATATATATATATATATATATATATATAATATACATCTATATTATATATATATATATATATATATATATATATATATATATATATATATATATATATATAATATACATCTATATTATATATATATATATAATATACATATATATATATATATATATATATATATATATATATATATATATATATATATATATATATATACATGGGTGAGGTGATATGGTACCAAAGTTTTGGGTAAGGTGATTGACATTTACACAAGATAAAACACGAACCAATGGGAATAAAAACATAAGAATGGAAGTAACTGCAGAAGGCCTATTGGCCCATAACACAAGCACTTCCTCTTGATGCTTCTATATTGGTTCAGAGTCTTGAAGCTATAATAATAATAATATATATATATATATATATATATATATATATATATATATATATATATATATATATATATATATATATATATATATATACACACAAAACTAAATAGTCTTGTTAGACAAATTGCCCCTATTAGAGGCAAGTTGACTAACAAGCCGAATGACTGGCAATTGTTTTGAATTTGAGTTAAATCTAACATAGAAATGTAATCAAACCTAACCTAACCTATGCTAACCCAAGCTAAGCTAACCTAACCTAACCTAAGCTAACCCAAGCTAAGCTAAGCTAACCTAACCTAAGCTAAGCTAACCTAACCTAACCCAGCAATTCATGATCTTAATATAATACTGTTAATTGGATAAACCAATTTGGAAAGAAATGTTCGAAAATAACAAAATTAACTGTGCTTGTTAGGAAAATTGGGCCTTGCATACTTGTCCCAATAGTGTGGTTCTCGCTTTTAGGTACGACATAAACGTATACCTAAGTTGAGAGAGAAAAAGATTCTCACTCAAACATGCATATCGATTGCCAGTCCTGAATTCTGGGTAGATATTCGTGTCCTCCCTTTTCATTTACCATCATTTGGATACTATCAAAACAGCTCTGAGAAGGATAAAATGAATAAAACGGGTAGCTCACTCATGTAAAAAGGAAGAGTTGGGAAAGATCTCTCTCTCTCTCTCTCCCCCTCACACCCCCCCCCCCCCCACCAATGATCCTGCTCTGCTAGTAAATAACGTAACAAACCTTCCCCCCCCCCCCCCCCCAATCAGAGTCCCTTTAAGCATGCGAGGATAAAAAATAGATTTCATAAGACCCAATGTGCTAGCTGATATCAAAACAATTTATGTTATCGTCTATTAAGCCCTTCAGTAAAAAAGTATAGGGACCTAATTAGGTCCCGTTTTGAGGTGGTGGTGGGTGGAATCGATGGATTAGCCAAGCTCTTATCCGCCGAATCCGTAGAGGGTACGACCCTGGCGCTTCAGAGCGTACACCACGTCCATGGCAGTGACGGTCTTCCTCTTGGCGTGTTCCGTGTAGGTTACAGCATCACGGATGACGTTCTCGAGGAACACCTTCAGGACGCCACGGGTCTCTTCGTAGATGAGACCCGAAATACGCTTGACGCCGCCACGACGAGCTAAGCGACGAATAGCGGGCTTGGTGATGCCCTGGATGTTGTCACGTAGCACCTTACGATGACGCTTGGCGCCACCCTTTCCGAGTCCCTTGCCTCCCTTGCCGCGTCCAGTCATGGTGTTGTAGTTGTGTGAATCGAATTGACGAATGCCCGCACGATTTCCCGACTATATCCCATCAAGCGGACGTACTAGTAGCATTGCAACTCCTGCCTGCCCTTACTTTACGCTTGTGGTCGAATAGACACGGCTTTCTCACAACGCTTTCAAAACTGCAGTTGCCTACTCGTCTGTTTCACGTCCCTGTGAAATGACTTTTGCACAAATCCAAAAAATAGAGCAAAATCAGCGATAATAGTGATTGAGGTGAGCCGCCTGTTGGCTGCAGCCAGAGGAAGGAGGGGAGGGGCAACGGGGTGACGTAGGCGAGTCGAGCAGCCAATGGCGCTCGAGCAAGCGCCTCGAGACGGCGTATATAAGCAAAAATTTTTCGGCGCCGGCCATCACAAACCACAGTTGTTCACCATGGCTCGCACCAAGCAGACTGCTCGCAAGTCCACGGGAGGCAAGGCTCCTCGTAAGCAGCTGGCCACCAAGGCAGCACGCAAGTCTGCTCCTGCCACAGGGGGTGTGAAGAAGCCTCACCGTTACAGGCCCGGAACGGTCGCCCTGCGTGAGATCCGTCGTTACCAGAAGAGCACCGAGTTGCTCATCAGGAAACTTCCCTTCCAGCGTCTGGTGCGCGAGATTGCCCAGGACTTCAAGACCGATCTTCGCTTCCAGTCGTCTGCCGTCATGGCTTTACAGGAGGCATCCGAGGCTTACCTGGTCGGTCTCTTCGAGGACACTAACCTCTGTGCCATCCACGCCAAGCGTGTCACCATCATGCCAAAGGACATTCAGCTTGCTCGCCGTATCCGTGGAGAGCGTGCATAAGCTAAATCGACCACCCTAGTATACACCAAACTCGGCCCTTCTCAGGGCCAAAATATCCTTCTAAGGAGATTTCAGACATTCCTAGCATCAGTCATATGAATTAACCTTCATCTACACATATAATAAATAAATAAATAAATAAATAAACAAATACACTAATTTAGGTGTCATACATACACGTGATATCAATAAATCAAGTCATTTGTAGTACAACCTGTTCTCTTACAAACAAAACGCCGTCGCTTTTCGCTCTTATGCACTGTCAAGGATCACCCACCCCCCCCACCCCCCCAAAATAAAAATTGTCATACTGTACTAGAAATAAAAGCAGCTTGTATAAGTGACATACTGTCCAGTCCTGTTTTATTCTGTTTTCGGTCCTCTGGCTTAATCTGTTAAGTTAGGAGATGACATTTTAAATTAACCGTTTTCTTGACATTTTCAAACCTAAGAGGGTGGCCTGCATAGTAATCCTAATGTGGAACATAACAATGAATCTCTAATCTCTAGAAAAAAGATACCGAGTGCTTATATGTGTTGAGAGAGAGAGAGAGAGAGAGAGAGAGAGAGAGAGAGAGAGAGAGAGAGAGAGAGAGGAGAGAGAGAGAGAGAGAGAGAGAGAGAGAGAGAGAGAGAGAGAGAGACACAGACAGACAGACAGACAGACAGACAGACAGACAGACAAGACAGACAGACAGACAGACAGACAGACAGACAGACAGACAGACAGACAGACAGAGACTGAGAGAGAGAAACACACACAGACAGTTTCATAAATATTCTCATTTTATAGCTATTTGCTTTCAGTGACAGAGGTTTTTGTTATAATAGTATTGGTGTCTAACACTCACAATCTCTTTAGAAATTAAAGTGTGGCTCCAATGGAGCCGAGTTTGTTGGTTTGAGGCCAAGCCACCACCACAGGGCAGTAAGTAAGCCGTTTACTTGGAGGAGGTGTACTTGGTGACGGCCTTAGTGCCCTCAGAGACGGCGTGCTTGGCCAGTTCTCCGGGCAACAGGAGCCTTACAGCCGTCTGGATCTCCCGACTGGTAATGGTGGAACGCTTGTTGTAGTGGGCCAGGCGAGAAGCCTCGGCGGCGATGCGCTCGAAGATGTCGTTCACGAACGAGTTCATGATCGACATGGCTTTGGAAGAGATACCAGTGTCGGGGTGGACCTGCTTCAGCACTTTGTAGATGTAGATGCTGTAGCTCTCCTTCCTCCTGCGCTTCTTTTTCTTATCGCCCTTGGCAATGGCCTTCTGGGCCTTTCCGGCCTTCTTGGCAGCCTTTCCAGATGCCTTGGGTGGCATGATGATGCTCGTGCTGGCTGGCGTTGCGATACAATAATGAACTTTTGCGCGAGTCGAGCTTTCCTTTTATATCCCGCTCCGCGACTCAGCTCAGAGCGGGTCGCGTGGCGGAGCGCGCTGATTGGTCAGTGGCGGACTCCCTTGATCCTGAGCGGGGTATATAACACGAAGCTCGATCTGCGGGCCGGCATTAAAACACCACAAACCCACAACAGCAGCAGCAATGTCAGGACGCGGCAAGGGAGGCAAAGTGAAGGGCAAGTCAAAGTCTCGCTCCAGCAGGGCCGGACTTCAGTTCCCCGTGGGCAGAATTCACCGTCTGCTGCGTAAGGGCAACTACGCCGAACGCGTCGGTGCTGGCGCTCCTGTCTACCTGGCAGCCGTCATGGAATACCTCGCTGCCGAAGTTCTCGAGCTCGCCGGTAACGCCGCACGTGACAACAAGAAGACCCGTATCATCCCACGTCACTTGCAGTTGGCCATCCGCAACGACGAAGAACTCAACAAACTTCTGTCTGGCGTAACCATTGCACAGGGAGGTGTTCTTCCAAACATTCAGGCAGTTCTTTTTGCCAAAGAAGACAGAGAAGAAGTAAGCACTTCTGCCACCCACCGCGACAAATACCATAACCAGGCTCCATCCGGAGCCACACACACTTTAATAGAGAGATTCAAGTAGACAATCAACTTTCAAACATTAATAATAACATTTATATTGATTTCATTTGGAATGTGTACATAACAAACAAACAAAACAAAATTATAGGGGATATTCAGCATCACTTGGAATATTAACCAATCATATAAATCCAATATATATTTTATATTTTACTTTAAGCGAGGAATTCATATTCTATCCATTTTAATCATACAAATGAACAAAAGCAATTCTTCACTAGACGTAATGAATGAATAAATGATCAAGGTTTTAATGTGTTTCATGAATATATATATATATATATATATATATATATATATATATATATATATATATATATATATATATATATATATATATATATTAATACTTGTGAACCAGAATATGTTTGAGCAGCAGCGATCGTGCCTGCCATTGGCCGAAGTGCAACAATTCAAATAATTTAAAGGGCCTGCTCGGGTATATAAGAGAGGCTGGGAGACTGGGGCCGGTGGTGGGTGATGGGTGATGAGTGATGGTGTGGTGTGGTGTGGTGTTGTTAAGAGTTGATTTACGGCCAGCCAGCCAGCCAGCCAGCCAGCCAGCTGCAGCCAAGGCAGGGCAGGGCAAGGCAAGGCAAGGCAAGGCAAGGCAAGGCAAGGCAAGGCAAGGCAAGGCAAGGCAAGGCAAGGCAAGGCAGGCAGGCAGGCAGGCAGGCAGCCAGGCAGCCAGGCAGCCAGACAGGCAGGCAGGCAGGCAGGCAGGCAGGCAGGCAGGCAGGCAGGCAGGCAGGCAGGCAGGCAGGCAGGCAGGCAGGCAGGCAGGCAGGCAGCCAGGCAGGCAGGCAGGCAGGCAGGCAGGCAGGCAGGCAGGCAGGCAGGCAGGCAGGCAGCCAGGCAGCCAGCCAGCCAGCCAGCCAGCCAGCCAGCCAGCCAGCCAGCCAGCCAGCCAGCCAGCCAGCCAGCCAGCCAGCCAGCCAGCCACTCCCCACTTTGTATTTATATGCATTCAATTTATATTCAAACATTATATATGTTAAGGGCCTTGTTTTAGTGTTTATTTTAAAAATGACAAACATCGAGTCATTTTACCAGTCCTTTAGCGTTAACGGTGATGCATTTTAAAACTGAACATAAATCGCCTTTTCTGGATATATCAAATATCGAATCCGCTTAATGTGCCTACAATTCAATCATTCAAAAAATACATAATTTACATCAAGCCTTTCATAGAACAGACAATAAGATTTGTACATGCAAAAAAAAAAAAAAATCCTTTAAGTTATCAATACAATGTGAGAAAACTTTACTTTTATAACTAAAGTTGCACAATTATACCAACTCTATGGTGGCTGGGTTGTAAGGTGTGTGGCTGGTGTTTTGGAAGTCGCGAGTTCAAACGACCCAATGGGAATAATACTTTTTTTTTTTTGCCATACAATCTTCCTAATACTATTATGTAGGTTTGTGTGTGTTTTTTTATTCATTCTTTGGTTTTATAGATGACATACATATTGACTCCTTTTACCGGTCCTTAATTAGGCTCTGGGGAAGCAATGGTGGTGGTGGTGGTGGTGGTGGTGGTGCATTTAAAACTAAACCAAAAATCACCAGTTCTGGACGCGTCAAATATCATATCCGCTTAATGTGTCTACAACCTAATTACTTAAAACTACACTATTTAATTCATTCATATCATGTGCATATTGGTCATTATGCTCATACAACCGACATCAAAATTTATTTTCATTATTAGAATCATACATTTCATCAAGTAATACAGATACAAAGAGATTTTCTTTCTGAGAAGACCGTTAGTATTGGCTTGCAGGCAGGCAGGCAGGCAGGCATTTGAGGGTTATTATTTCGCCTGTTGATTGGGGGGAGGGTTGATGTGTTAGGGGGTTTTCGGTTAGATGTGGTGGTGGTGATTGGTGGTGGTGATTGGTGGTGATTGGTGGTGATTGGTGGTGGTGGTGGTGGTGGTGGTGGTAGTAGGTGGGAGTTGGGGGTGGGGGGGGGGGGGGGGGGGGGGGGGGGGGGAGGGAAGGGGAGGGGAATGATGGTCTGTGGATTCCTTCTCCGTACCCTTTACATATAAGCAAAAATATGCCTTCTTGTGGGTATAGAAACATTAACACAAATTATATCAGTAACTGATATTGTAGCCTTTTAAACAGAAAAGATTTGTACATACAAATACTTTTTAATTATCATTTATTTGTGGAAATGGCATTTACGTCATTAAATTGATACCTCAGCATCAAGCTAGTGTCCTGCAGCAGTGGTCCAGTGGTAAAGTGTATATAAGTGATGCGTATTCTTGGAGTTGCGAGTTCAACCCGGATTAAGCTATATATATATATATATATACAACATGTTTTGTTTTGGTTGTTTGTTTTTGTATAAAGCCTCACACAATATCTATATTAAGCGAGTTTGTTTTAAACATGACATACATATTAATTCATTTTACCAGGCCTTATTCCACACAACTCCGTGGAATTTCCCGTGGAGCCAGCCATTCAAACAAAAACAACGAAACAAAACAAAACAAAACAAAAAAACATTATTGCCAACAGCATTTGGTGTTCCCAGGCGGTCACCCATCCAAGTACTAACCAAACCCAACGTTGCTTAACTTCGCTGATCGGACGAGAAGCGGTGTTCTCAACGTGGTATGGCCGTTGGCATGAGACTGCCTACACATTGTGGCTAATAACCAACTCTTTTAAGTCATCGCGGCAGGATACGGACCTGCTTGTGGTGTCTTAATGGTAATTGTATCCTAACATATTTTTGTCTCCTTGGCATGGATATTTAACATCGTTTATTCAGTCTTGGGTTTATGTTCTTTCGCCATTTACAGACATTTTACATCTACCTACTTCCTCAGCCTGCCCTGCCAATTTCTAATGAATTTGTGGATTTTCTTTTGTAATACAAACATGTGTGTGCTCATCTGCTCTTCAGTTTTTATGATATTTGTCTCATCTGTCCTGCTTTATGATACTTTTACAAAGAACATGAACAAATGCTTCTATTTTAGAGAAGATATGGGATCCAGGTTTCGGAGCCGTAAAACCAACCGTCGTGATTGGTGGACGAGTTGCCAGGTTGCAGCTTCTGTACCGTGCCGGCACATAAATAGGTTCGGCTCAAGCGGCGGCAGCATCATTCCCCCGTGACTGTCTGAGCGTCTCTCATCACCTTGGTTGGTTCATCATCATCATGGTAGAAGCAAAGCCTACCAAGAAGGCTGCGGCTGCTGCTGCTGTGGTGGCCACCACCAGGAAACCTCGCGTCCAGGTTGCTCACCCGAAAACTAGTC
>NW_027190510.1:0-35480 GCF_040958095.1 Procambarus clarkii
ACTGTAACCATCTTCACTACACACACTATAATGTAACCATCTTTACAACACACACTATACGTGTACCATCTTCACAACACACACTATACTGTAACCATCTTCACAAACACACTATAACGTAACATCTTTACTACACTGTATCCATCTTCACAATATACATTATAATGTAACCATCCTACTACACACACTATACTGTAACCATCTTCACAACACACACACTATAATGTAACCATCTTCACTACACACACTATACTGTAACCATCTTCACAACACACACTATAATGTAACCATCTTCACTACACACACTATACTGAAACCATCTTCACAACACACACTATAATGTAACCATCTTCACTACATACACATTACTGTAACCATCTTCACTACATACACAATACTGTAACCGTCTTCACACAATACTGTAACCATCTTCACTACACACACACACACACACTATACTGTAACTATCTTCACAGTAACCATCTTCACTACACACTATCATCACTACACACACTACTGTAACTCTTCACCACACACTATCTTCATAGTAACCATCTTCACTACACTCTATCATCACTGCCACACTATTTTTCAGTACACACTATTTTTTACTGTAACCATCTTCACTACACACTATCTTCACTGTAACCATCTTAACTACACACAAAAGACTTCACTATAATCATTTTCAGTACACCACAATATCTTCATTGTAATCATCTTGTTATTATACAATAGTTTCATCACTGTAACTTAACAACACAGTCGTCAGTGGTGTCGATCTTCAACTACAAATGACTATCATCACTAACCATAGTTACTACGCACTATCGCACTATCTTTCACCACAGTAATCGTCTTAACTAAGTGACAACCCTCATCATTGTAACCGTACTTACTTCACACAACCTGAAACACTGTAACCATCTACACTGTAACGACCAGCCTCGTAACTGTAGCCATCTTCCATAAATACTTAAATTTTTCATCACCACCACCACAGAACACCCACCACCATCACTACACATCACCACCACACAACACCTACCGTCACTACAGAACACCACCACACAACAACTATCCTGACTACACATCACCACCACACAACACCTACCCGTCACTACACATCACCACCACACAGCACCTATCATCACTACACATTACACCACACAATACCTACCATCACTACACATCACCACCAAACAACACCACCTTCACTACACATCCACCCCCACACAGCACCTACCGGTCACTACACATCACCACCACACAACACCTACAACCACGACATATGATCATCCGAGAGTAGAAATTATCCAAACACTAAACACCACAAGCTAATGTGAACAGGACATCATTAGCACCATATGGAGTTACCAAACAAAAACGTCATTTAAAAATCTAAAATAAGAGGATTCTAAATCCACACTACTACTATGTGAGACCATTACCTGAGTATGCAGCGACAGCTGTGAAACCACACCTTATGAAGCATTTAAAAAACGGAAAAATGGTCGAAATTTTGCCACAGGATTAATTCCACAATTAAGAGTCTTCAGCTTCGAGTCGAAGACATGTTGAAAGAGAGAGAGAGATGAGAGAGAGAGAGAGAGAGAGAGAGTAGAGATGAGAGAGAGAGATGAGAGAGAGAGAGAGAGAGAGAGAGAGAGAGAGAAGAGAGAGAGAGAGAGAGAGAGAGAGAGAGAGAGGAGAGAGAGAGAGAGAGATGAGAGAGAGAGACGAGAGAGAGAGAGAGATGAGAGAGAGACGAGAGAGAGAGAGAGAGAGAGAGAGAGAGAGAGAGAGAGAGAGAGAGAGAGAGAGAGAGAGAGAGAGAGAGAGAGAGAGAGAGAGAGAGAGAGAGAGAGAGAGAGAGAGAGAGAGAGAGAGAGAGAGAGAGAGAGAGAGAGAGAGAGAGAGAGAGAGAGAGAGAGAGAGAGAGAGAGAGAGAGAGAGAGAGAGAGAGAGAGAGAGAGAGAGAGAGAGAGAGAGAGAGAGAGAGAGAGAGAGAGAGAGAGAGAGAGAGAGAGAGAGAGAGGAGAGAGAGAGAGAGAGAGAGAGAGAGAGAGAGAGAGAGAGAGAGAGAGAGAGAGAGAGAGAGGAGAGAGAGAGAGAGAGAGAGAGAGAGAGAGAGGAGAGAGAGAGATGAGAGAGAGAGAGAGAGAGAGAGAGAGAGAGAGAGAGAGAGAGAGAGAGAGAGAGAGAGAGAGAGAGAGAGAGAGAGAGAGAGAGAGAGAGAGAGAGAGAGAGAGAGAGAGAGAGAGAGAGAGAGAGAGAGAGAGAGAGAGAGAGAGAGAGAGAGAGAGAGAGAGAGAGAGAGAGAGAGAGAGAGAGAGAGAGAGAGAGAGAGAGAGAGAGAGAGAGAGAGAGAGAGAGAGAGAGAGAGAGAGAGAGAGAGAGAGAGGAGAGAGAGAGAGAGAGAGAGAGAGAGAGAGAGAGAGAGAGAGAGAGAGAGAGAGAGAGAGAGAGAGAGAGAGAGAGAGAGAGAGAGAGAGAGAGAGAGAGAGAGAGAGAGAGAGAGAGAGAGAGAGAGAGAGAGAGAGAGAGAGAGAGAGAGAAGAGAGAGAGAGAGAGAGAGGAGAGAGAGAGAGAGAGAGAGAGAGAGAGAGAGAGAGAGAGAGAGAGAGAGAGAGAGAGAGAGAGAGAGAGAGAGAGAGAGACTCTTAACTACCTACAAGCTCTTGAAGAGAATAGATAATGTTTATAAAGGTATCTTATTTATATGTAAAAGACGTATGATGTGAGTACATTACTACTGGGCATCGCACTTAATAGACCAGTCGAACTATTAGCATGACTATAATTCTTGCATCTGGTATATTATTACTAGAAGTATTCTTTAGGTTCTTGATAGTGTGAAGCGGTCTGGTCAGTATGGAGAAGGAAAAGGTCTCCGGCGACGATGGCTGCCACCAGAAGAAAACCAAGTCTGTCCGCTTCTAAGAAAATATCATCAGTCAGGTGCACGTCCTCGAGGACTGGGCATACGAGAGTTGGGTGTTTAGGAAAGAGGGAAATAACTCTTGCTCCACAAGAGCAGAGCTGAACCCCCTCAAACACAACTAGGTGAGTACACACATTATATCCTCACTGCAACCATCTTCACTCCACACACTATTCTGTAACCATCTTCACTCCACACACTATACTGTAACCATCTTCACTCCACACACTATACTATAACAATCTTCACTCCACACACTATAATGTAACCATCTTTACAACACACACTATACTGTTACCATCTTCACAACACACACTATACTGTTACCATCTTCACAACACACACTGTTCTGTAACTATCTTCACAACACACACTATAATGTAACCATCTTCAATTCACACACTATACTGTAACCATCTTCACAACACACACTATAACGTAACCATCTTCACTACACTGTATCCATCTTCACAATACACATTATAATGTAACCATCCTTACTACACACACTATACTATAACCATCTTCACAACACACACACTATAATGTAACCATCTTCACTACACACACTATACTGTAACCATCTTCACAACACACACTATAATGTAACCATCTTTACTACATACACAATACTGTAACCGTCTTCACACAATACTGTAACCATCTTCACTACACACACTATAATGTAACCATCTTTACAACACACACTATACTGTTACCATCTTCACAACACACACTATACTGTAACCATCTTCACAACACACTATAACGTAACTATCTTTACTACACTGTATCCATCTTCACAATATACATTATAATGTAACCATCCTTACTACACACACTATACTGTAACCATCTTCACAACACACACACTATAATGTAACCATCTTCACTACACACACTATACTGTAACCATCTTCACAACACACACTATAATGTAACCATCTTCACTACACACACTATACTGAAACCATCTTCACAACACACACTATAATGTAACCATCTTCACTACATACACATTACTGTAACCATCTTCACTACATACACAATACTGTAACCGTCTTCACACAATACTGTAACCATCTTCACTACACACACACACACACACACTATACTGTAACTATCTTCACAGTAACCATCTTCACTACACACTATCATCACTACACACACTACTGTAACTCTTCACCACACACTATCTTCATAGTAACCATCTTCACTACACTCTATCATCACTGCACACTATTTTCAGTACACACTATTTTTTACTGTAACCATCTTCACTACACACTATCTTCACTGTAACCATCTTAACTACACACAAAGACTTCACTATAATCATTTTCAGTACACACAATATCTTCATTGTAATCATCTTTATTATACAATAGTTTCATCACTGTAACTTAACAACACAGTCGTCAGTGGTGTCGATCTTCACTACAAATGACTATCATCACTAACCATAGTTACTACGCACTATCGCACTATCTTCACCACAGTAATCGTCTTAACTAATGACAACCCTCATCATTGTAACCGTACTTACTTCACACAACCTGAAACACTGTAACCATCTACACTGTAACGACCAGCCTCGTAACTGTAGCCATCTTCCATAAATACTTAAATTTTCATCACCACCACCACAGAACACCCACCACCATCACTACACATCACCACCACACAACACCTACCGTCACTACAGAACACCACCACACAACAACTATCCTGACTACACATCACCACCACACAACACCTACCCGTCACTACACATCACCACCACACAGCACCTATCATCACTACACATTACCACCACACAATACCTACCATCACTACACATCACCACCAAACAACACCCACCTTCACTACACATCACCACCACACAGCACCTACCGTCACTACACATCACCACCACACAACACCTACAACCACGACATATGATCATCCGAGAGTAGAAATTATCCAAACACTAAACACCACAAGCTAATGTGAACAGGACATCATTAGCACCATATGGGAAGTTACCAAACAAAAGAACGTCATTTAAAAATCTAAAATAAGAGGATTCTAAATCCACACATACTACATATGTGAGACCATTACCTGAGTATGCAGCGACAGCTGGGAACCCACACCTTATGAAGCATAAAAAAAACGGAAAAATGGTCGAAATTTTGCCACAGGATTAATTCCACAATTAAGAGTCTTCAGCTTCGAGTCGAAGACATGTTGAAAGAGAGAGAGAGAGAGAGAGAGAGAGAGAGAGAGAGAGAGAGAGAGAGAGAGAGAGAGAGAGAGAGAGAGAGAGAGAGAGAGAGAGAGAGAGAGAGAGAGAGAGAGAGAGAGAGAGAGAGAGACAGAGAGAGAGAGAGAGAGAGAGAGAGAGAGAGAGAGAGAGAGAGAGAGAGAGAGAGAGAGAGAGAGAGAGAGAGAGAGAGAGAGAGAGAGAGAGACTCTTAACTACCTACAAGCTCTTGAAGAGAATAGATAAAGTTTATAAAGGTATCTTATTTATATGTAAAAGACGTATGATGTGAGTACATTACTACTGGGCATCGCACTTAATAGACCAGTCGAACTATTAGCATGACTATAATTCTTGCATCTGGTATATTATTACTAGAAGTATTCTTTAGGTTCTTGATAGTGTGAAGCGGTCTGGTCAGTATGTAGAAGGAAAAGGTCTCCGGCGACGATGGCTGCCACCAGAAGAAAACCAAGTCTGTCCGCTTCTAAGAAAATATCATCAGTCAGGTGCACGTCCTCGAGGACTGGGCATACGAGAGTTGGGTGTTTAGGAAAGAGGGAAATAACTCTTGCTCCACAAGAGCAGAGCTGAACCCCCTCAAACACAACTAGGTGAGTACACACATTATATCCTCACTGCAACCATCTTCACTACACACACTATTCTGTAACCATCTTCACTCCACACACTATACTGTAACCATCTTCACTCCACACACTATACTATAACCATCTTCACTCCACACACTATAATGTAACCATCTTTACAACACACACTATACTGTTACCATCTTCACAACACACACTATACTGTTACCATCTTCACAACACACACTGTTCTGTAACTATCTTCACAACACACACTATATTGTAACCATCTTCAATTCACACACTATACTGTAACCATCTTCACAACACACACTATAACGTAACCATCTTCACTACACTGTATCCATCTTCACAATACACATTATAATGTAACCATCCTTACTACACACACTATACTATAACCATCTTCACAACACACACACTATAATGTAACCATCTTCACTACACACACTATACTGTAACCATCTTCACAACACACACTATAATGTAACCATCTTCACTACATACACAATACTGTAACCGTCTTCACACAATACTGTAACCATCTTCACTACACACACTATAATGTAACCATCTTTACAACACACACTATACTGTTACCATCTTCACAACACACACTATACTGTAACCATCTTCACAACACACTATAACGTAACCATCTTTACTACACTGTATCCATCTTCACAATATACATTATAATGTAACCATCCTTACTACACTCACTATACTGTAACCATCTTCACAACACACACACTATAATGTAACCATCTTCACTACACACACTATACTGTAACCATCTTCACAACACACACTATAATGTAACCATCTTCACTACACACACTATACTGAAACCATCTTCACAACACACACTATAATGTAACCATCTTCACTACATACACATTACTGTAACCATCTTCACTACATACACAATACTGTAACCGTCTTCACACAATACTGTAACCATCTTCACTACACACACACACACACACACTATACTGTAACTATCTTCACAGTAACCATCTTCACTACACACTATCATCACTACACACACTACTGTAACTCTTCACCACACACTATCTTCATAGTAACCATCTTCACTACACTCTATCATCACTGCACACTATTTTCAGTACACACTATTTTTTACTGTAACCATCTTCACTACACACTATCTTCACTGTAACCATCTTAACTACACACAAAGACTTCACTATAATCATTTTCAGTACACACAATATCTTCATTGTAATCATCTTTATTATACAATAGTTTCATCACTGTAACTTAACAACACAGTCGTCAGTGGTGTCGATCTTCACTACAAATGACTATCATCACTAACCATAGTTACTACGCACTATCGCACTATCTTCACCACAGTAATCGTCTTAACTAATGACAACCCTCATCATTGTAACCGTACTTACTTCACACAACCTGAAACACTGTAACCATCTACACTGTAACGACCAGCCTCGTAACTGTAGCCATCTTCCATAAATACTTAAATTTTCATCACCACCACCACAGAACACCCACCACCATCACTACACATCACCACCACACAACACCTACCGTCACTACAGAACACCACCACACAACAACTATCCTGACTACACATCACCACCACACAACACCTACCCGTCACTACACATCACCACCACACAGCACCTATCATCACTACACATTACCACCACACAATACCTACCATCACTACACATCACCACCAAACAACACCCACCTTCACTACACATCACCACCACACAGCACCTACCGTCACTACACATCACCACCACACAACACCTACAACCACGACATATGATCATCCGAGAGTAGAAATTATCCAAACACTAAACACCACAAGCTAATGTGAACAGGACATCATTAGCACCATATGGGAAGTTACCAAACAAAAGAACGTCATTTAAAAATCTAAAATAAGAGGATTCTAAATCCACACATACTACATATGTGAGACCATTACCTGAGTATGCAGCGACAGCTGGGAACCCACACCTTATGAAGCATAAAAAAAACGGAAAAATGGTCGAAATTTTGCCACAGGATTAATTCCACAATTAAGAGTCTTCAGCTTCGAGTCGAAGACATGTTGAAAGAGAGAGAGAGAGAGAGAGAGAGAGAGAGAGAGAGAGAGAGAGAGAGAGAGAGAGAGAGAGAGAGAGAGAGAGAGAGAGAGAGAGAGAGAGAGAGAGAGAGAGAGAGAGAGAGAGAGAAAGAGAGAGAGAGAGAGAGAGAGAGAGAGAGAGAGAGAGAGAGAGAGAGAGAGAGAGAGAGAGAGAGAGAGAGAGAGAGAGAGAGAGAGAGAGAGAGAGAGAGAGAGAGAGAGAGAGAGACTCTTAACTACCTACAAGCTCTTGAAGAGAATAGATAAAGTTTATAAAGGTATCTTATTTATATGTAAAAGACGTATGATGTGAGTACATTACTACTGGGCATCGCACTTAATAGACCAGTCGAACTATTAGCATGACTATAATTCTTGCATCTGGTATATTATTACTAGAAGTATTCTTTAGGTTCTTGATAGTGTGAAGCGGTCTGGTCAGTATGGAGAAGGAAAAGGTCTCCGGCGACGATGGCTGCCACCAGAAGAAAACCAAGTCTGTCCGCTTCTAAGAAAATATCATCAGTCAGGTGCACGTCCTCGAGGACTGGGCATACGAGAGTTGGGTGTTTAGGAAAGAGGGAAATAACTCTTGCTCCACAAGAGCAGAGCTGAACCCCCTCAAACACAACTAGGTGAGTACACACATTATATCCTCACTGCAACCATCTTCACTACACACACTATTCTGTAACCATCTTCACTCCACACACTATACTGTAACCATCTTCACTCCACACACTATACTATAACCATCTTCACTCCACACACTATAATGTAACCATCTTTACAACACACACTATACTGTTACCATCTTCACAACACACACTATACTGTTACCATCTTCACAACACACACTGTTCTGTAACTATCTTCACAACACACACTATAATGTAACCATCTTCAATTCACACACTATACTGTAACCATCTTCACAACACACACTATAACGTAACCATCTTCACTACACTGTATCCATCTTCACAATACACATTATAATGTAACCATCCTTACTACACACACTATACTATAACCATCTTCAAAACACACACACTATAATGTAACCATCTTCACTACACACACTATACTGTAACCATCTTCACAACACACACTATAATGTAACCATCTTCACTACATACACAATACTGTAACCGTCTTCACACAATACTGTAACCATCTTCACTACACACACACACACACACTATACTGTAACTATCTTCACAGTAACCATCTTCACTACACACTATCATCACTACACACACTATACTGTAACTCTTCACTACACACTATCTTCATAGTAACCATCTTCACTACACTCTATCATCACTGCACACTATTTTCATTACACACTATTTTTTACTGTAACCATCTTCACTACACACTATCTTCACTGTAACCATCTTAACTACACACAAAAACGTCACTATAATCATTTTCAGTACACACAATATCTTCATTGTAATCATCTTTATTATACCATAGTTTCATCACTGTAACTTAACAACACAGTCGTCAGTGGTGTCGATCTTCACTACAAATGACTATCATCACTAACCATAGTTACTACGCACTATCGCACTATCTTCACCACAGTAATCGTCTTAACTAATGACAACCCTCATCATTGTAACCGTACTTACTTCACACAACCTGAAACACTGTAACCATCTACACTGTAACGACCAGCCTCGTAACTGTAGCCATCTTCCATAAATACTTAAATTTTCATCACCACCACCACAGAACACCCACCACCATCACTACACATCACCACCACACAACACCTACCGTCACTATAGAACACCACCACACAACAACTATCCTGACTACACATCACCACCACACAACACCTACCCGTCACTACACATCACCACCACACAGCACCTATCATCACAACACATTACCACCACACAATACCTACCATCACTACACATCACCACCAAACAACACCCACCTTCACTACACATCACCACCACACAGCACCTACCGTCACTACACATCACCACCACACAACACCTACCGTTACTACACATCACCACCACACAACACCTACAATCACGACATATGATCATCCGAGAGTAGAAATTATCCAAACACTAAACACCACAAGCTAATGTGAACAGGACATCATTAGCACCATATGGGAAGTTACCAAACAAAAGAACGTCATTTAAAAATCTAAAATAAGAGGATTCTAAATCCACACATACTACATATGTGAGACCATTACCTGAGTATGCAGCGACAGGTGGGAACCCACACCTTATGAAGCATAAAAAAAACTTGGAAAAATGGTCGAAATTTTGCCACAGGATTAATTCCACAATTAAGAGTCTTCAGCTTCGAGTCGAAGACATGTTGAAAAAGAGAGAGAGAGAGAGAGAGAGAGAGAGAGAGAGAGAGAGAGAGAGAGAGAGAGAGAGAGAGAGAGAGAGAGAGAGAGAGAGAGAGAGAGAGAGAGAGAGAGAGAGAGAGAGAGAGAGAGAGAGAGAGAGAGAGAGAGAGAGAGAGAGAGAGAGAGAGAGAGAGAGAGAGAGAGAG
Organism: Procambarus clarkii; assembly: GCF_040958095.1. Classification (NCBI taxonomy): domain Eukaryota; kingdom Metazoa; phylum Arthropoda; class Malacostraca; order Decapoda; family Cambaridae; genus Procambarus; species Procambarus clarkii. The sequence continues at coordinate 10,467 of NW_027190510.1, forward strand.
ACTCTTAACTACCTACAAGCTCTTGAAGAGAATTGATAAAGTTTATAAAGGTATCTTATTTATATGTAAAAGACGTATGATGTGAGTACATTACTACTGGGCATCGCACTTAATAGACCAGTCGAACTATTAGCATGACTATAATTCTTGCATCTGGTATATTATTACTAGAAGTATTCTTTAGGTTCTTGATAGTGTGAAGCGGCCTGGTCAGTATGGAGAAGGAAAAGGTCTCCGGCGACGATGGCTGCCACCAGAAGAAAACCAAGTCTGTCCGCTTCTAAGAAAATATCATCAGTCAGATGCACGTCCTCGAGGACTGGGCATACGAGAGTTAGGTGTTTAGGAAAGAGGGAAAGAACTCTTGCTCCGCAAGAGCAGAGCTGAACCCCCTCAAGCACAACTAGGTGAGTACACACATTATATCCTCACTGCAACCATCTTCACTACACACACTATTCTGTAACCATCTTCACTCCACACACTATACTGTAACCATCTTCACTCCACACACTATACTATAACCATCTTCACTCCACACACTATAATGTAACCATCTTTACAACACACACTATACTGTTACCATCTTCACAACACACACTATACTGTTACCATCTTCACAACACACACTGTTCTGTAACAATCTTCACAACACACACTATAATGTAACCATCTTCAATTCACACACTATACTGTAACCATCTTCACAACACACACTATAACGTAACCATCTTCACTACACTGTATCCATCTTCACAATACACATTATAATGTAACCATCCTTAATACACACACTATACTATAACCATCTTCACAACACACACACTATAATGTAACCATCTTCACTACACACACTATACTGTAACCATCTTCACAACACACACTATAATGTAACCATCTTCACTACATACACAATACTGTAACCGTCTTCACACAATACTGTAACCATCTTCACTACACACACTATAATGTAACCATCTTTACAACACACACTATACTGTTACCATCTTCACAACACACACTATACTGTAACCATCTTCACAACACACTATAACGTAACCATCTTTACTACACTGTATCCATCTTCACAATATACATTATAATGTAACCATCCTTACTACACACACTATACTGTAACCATCTTCACAACACACACACTATAATGTAACCATCTTCACTACACACACTATACTGTAACCATCTTCACAACACACACTATAATGTAACCATCTTCACTACACACACTATACTGAAACCATCTTCACAACACACACTATAATGTAACCATCTTCACTACATACACATTACTGTAACCATCTTCACTACATACACAATACTGTAACCGTCTTCACACAATACTGTAACCATCTTCACTACACACACACACACACACTATACTGTAACTATCTTCACAGTAACCATCTTCACTACACACTATCATCACTACACACACTATACTGTAACTCTTCACTACACACTATCTTCATAGTAACCATCTTCACTACACTCTATCATCACTGCACACTATTTTCAGTACACACTATTTTTTACTGTAACCATCTTCACTACACACTATCTTCACTGTAACCATCTTAACTACACACAAAAACTTCACTATAATCATTTTCAGTACACACAATACCTTCATTGTAATCATCTTTATTATACAATAGTTTCATCACTGTAACTTTACAACACAGTCGTCAGTGGTGTCGATCTTCACTACAAATGACTATCATCACTAACCATAGTTACTACGCACTATCGCACTATCTTCACCACAGTAATCGTCTTAACTAATGACAACCCTCATCATTGTAACCGTACTTACTTCACACAACCTGAAACACTGTAACCATCTACACTGTAACGACCAGCCTCGTAACTGTAGCCATCTTCCATAAATACTTAAATTTTCATCACCACCACCACAGAACACCCACCACCATCACTACACATCACCACCACACAACACCTACCGTCACTACAGAACACCACCACACAACAACTATCCTGACTACACATCACCACCACACAACACCTACCCGTCACTACACATCACCACCACACAGCACCTATCATCACTACACATTACCACCACACAATACCTACCATCACTACACATCACCACCAAACAACACCCACCTTCACTACACATCACCACCACACAGCACCTACCGTCACTACACATCACCACCACACAACACCTACAACCACGACATATGATCATCCGAGAGTAGAAATTATCCAAACACTAAACACCACAAGCTAATGTGAACAGGACATCATTAGCACCATATGGGAAGTTACCAAACAAAAGAACGTCATTTAAAAATCTAAAATAAGAGGATTCTAAATCCACACATACTACATATGTGAGACCATTACCTGAGTATGCAGCGACAGCTGGGAACCCACACCTTATGAAGCATAAAAAAAACGGAAAAATGGTCGAAATTTTGCCACAGGATTAATTCCACAATTAAGAGTCTTCAGCTTCGAGTCGAAGACATGTTGAAAGAGAGAGAGAGAGAGAGAGAGAGAGAGAGAGAGAGAGAGAGAGAGAGAGAGAGAGAGAGAGAGAGAGAGAGAGAGAGAGAGAGAGAGAGAGAGAGAGAGAGAGAGAGACAGAGAGAGAGAGAGAGAGAGAGAGAGAGAGAGAGAGAGAGAGAGAGAGAGAGAGAGAGAGAGAGAGAGAGAGAGAGAGAGAGAGAGAGACTCTTAACTACCTACAAGCTCTTGAAGAGAATAGATAAAGTTTATAAAGGTATCTTATTTATATGTAAAAGACGTATGATGTGAGTACATTACTACTGGGCATCGCACTTAATAGACCAGTCGAACTATTAGCATGACTATAATTCTTGCATCTGGTATATTATTACTAGAAGTATTCTTTAGGTTCTTGATAGTGTGAAGCGGTCTGGTCAGTATGGAGAAGGAAAAGGTCTCCGGCGACGATGGCTGCCACCAGAAGAAAACCAAGTCTGTCCGCTTCTAAGAAAATATCATCAGTCAGGTGCACGTCCTCGAGGACTGGGCATACGAGAGTTGGGTGTTTAGGAAAGAGGGAAATAACTCTTGCTCCACAAGAGCAGAGCTGAACCCCCTCAAACACAACTAGGTGAGTACACACATTATATCCTCACTGCAACCATCTTCACTACACACACTATTCTGTAACCATCTTCACTCCACACACTATACTGTAACCATCTTCACTCCACACACTATACTATAACCATCTTCACTCCACACACTATAATGTAACCATCTTTACAACACACACTATACTGTTACCATCTTCACAACACACACTATACTGTTACCATCTTCACAACACACACTGTTCTGTAACTATCTTCACAACACACACTATATTGTAACCATCTTCAATTCACACACTATACTGTAACCATCTTCACAACACACACTATAACGTAACCATCTTCACTACACTGTATCCATCTTCACAATACACATTATAATGTAACCATCCTTACTACACACACTATACTATAACCATCTTCACAACACACACACTATAATGTAACCATCTTCACTACACACACTATACTGTAACCATCTTCACAACACACACTATAATGTAACCATCTTCACTACATACACAATACTGTAACCGTCTTCACACAATACTGTAACCATCTTCACTACACACACTATAATGTAACCATCTTTACAACACACACTATACTGTTACCATCTTCACAACACACACTATACTGTAACCATCTTCACAACACACTATAACGTAACCATCTTTACTACACTGTATCCATCTTCACAATATACATTATAATGTAACCATCCTTACTACACTCACTATACTGTAACCATCTTCACAACACACACACTATAATGTAACCATCTTCACTACACACACTATACTGTAACCATCTTCACAACACACACTATAATGTAACCATCTTCACTACACACACTATACTGAAACCATCTTCACAACACACACTATAATGTAACCATCTTCACTACATACACATTACTGTAACCATCTTCACTACATACACAATACTGTAACCGTCTTCACACAATACTGTAACCATCTTCACTACACACACACACACACACACTATACTGTAACTATCTTCACAGTAACCATCTTCACTACACACTATCATCACTACACACACTACTGTAACTCTTCACCACACACTATCTTCATAGTAACCATCTTCACTACACTCTATCATCACTGCACACTATTTTCAGTACACACTATTTTTTACTGTAACCATCTTCACTACACACTATCTTCACTGTAACCATCTTAACTACACACAAAGACTTCACTATAATCATTTTCAGTACACACAATATCTTCATTGTAATCATCTTTATTATACAATAGTTTCATCACTGTAACTTAACAACACAGTCGTCAGTGGTGTCGATCTTCACTACAAATGACTATCATCACTAACCATAGTTACTACGCACTATCGCACTATCTTCACCACAGTAATCGTCTTAACTAATGACAACCCTCATCATTGTAACCGTACTTACTTCACACAACCTGAAACACTGTAACCATCTACACTGTAACGACCAGCCTCGTAACTGTAGCCATCTTCCATAAATACTTAAATTTTCATCACCACCACCACAGAACACCCACCACCATCACTACACATCACCACCACACAACACCTACCGTCACTACAGAACACCACCACACAACAACTATCCTGACTACACATCACCACCACACAACACCTACCCGTCACTACACATCACCACCACACAGCACCTATCATCACTACACATTACCACCACACAATACCTACCATCACTACACATCACCACCAAACAACACCCACCTTCACTACACATCACCACCACACAGCACCTACCGTCACTACACATCACCACCACACAACACCTACAACCACGACATATGATCATCCGAGAGTAGAAATTATCCAAACACTAAACACCACAAGCTAATGTGAACAGGACATCATTAGCACCATATGGGAAGTTACCAAACAAAAGAACGTCATTTAAAAATCTAAAATAAGAGGATTCTAAATCCACACATACTACATATGTGAGACCATTACCTGAGTATGCAGCGACAGCTGGGAACCCACACCTTATGAAGCATAAAAAAAACGGAAAAATGGTCGAAATTTTGCCACAGGATTAATTCCACAATTAAGAGTCTTCAGCTTCGAGTCGAAGACATGTTGAAAGAGAGAGAGAGAGAGAGAGAGAGAGAGAGAGAGAGAGAGAGAGAGAGAGAGAGAGAGAGAGAGAGAGAGAGAGAGAGAGAGAGAGAGAGAGAGAGAGAGAGAGAGAGAAGAGAGAGAGAGAGAGAGAGAGAGAGAGAGAGAGAGAGAGAGAGAGAGAGAGAGAGAGAGAGAGAGAGAGAGAGAGAGAGAGAGAGAGAGAGAGAGAGAGAGAGAGAGAGAGAGAGAGAGAGAGACTCTTAACTACCTACAAGCTCTTGAAGAGAATAGATAAAGTTTATAAAGGTATCTTATTTATATGTAAAAGACGTATGATGTGAGTACATTACTACTGGGCATCGCACTTAATAGACCAGTCGAACTATTAGCATGACTATAATTCTTGCATCTGGTATATTATTACTAGAAGTATTCTTTAGGTTCTTGATAGTGTGAAGCGGTCTGGTCAGTATGGAGAAGGAAAAGGTCTCCGGCGACGATGGCTGCCACCAGAAGAAAACCAAGTCTGTCCGCTTCTAAGAAAATATCATCAGTCAGGTGCACGTCCTCGAGGACTGGGCATACGAGAGTTGGGTGTTTAGGAAAGAGGGAAATAACTCTTGCTCCACAAGAGCAGAGCTGAACCCCCTCAAACACAACTAGGTGAGTACACACATTATATCCTCACTGCAACCATCTTCACTACACACACTATTCTGTAACCATCTTCACTCCACACACTATACTGTAACCATCTTCACTCCACACACTATACTATAACCATCTTCACTCCACACACTATAATGTAACCATCTTTACAACACACACTATACTGTTACCATCTTCACAACACACACTATACTGTTACCATCTTCACAACACACACTGTTCTGTAACTATCTTCACAACACACACTATAATGTAACCATCTTCAATTCACACACTATACTGTAACCATCTTCACAACACACACTATAACGTAACCATCTTCACTACACTGTATCCATCTTCACAATACACATTATAATGTAACCATCCTTACTACACACACTATACTATAACCATCTTCAAAACACACACACTATAATGTAACCATCTTCACTACACACACTATACTGTAACCATCTTCACAACACACACTATAATGTAACCATCTTCACTACATACACAATACTGTAACCGTCTTCACACAATACTGTAACCATCTTCACTACACACACACACACACACTATACTGTAACTATCTTCACAGTAACCATCTTCACTACACACTATCATCACTACACACACTATACTGTAACTCTTCACTACACACTATCTTCATAGTAACCATCTTCACTACACTCTATCATCACTGCACACTATTTTCATTACACACTATTTTTTACTGTAACCATCTTCACTACACACTATCTTCACTGTAACCATCTTAACTACACACAAAAACGTCACTATAATCATTTTCAGTACACACAATATCTTCATTGTAATCATCTTTATTATACCATAGTTTCATCACTGTAACTTAACAACACAGTCGTCAGTGGTGTCGATCTTCACTACAAATGACTATCATCACTAACCATAGTTACTACGCACTATCGCACTATCTTCACCACAGTAATCGTCTTAACTAATGACAACCCTCATCATTGTAACCGTACTTACTTCACACAACCTGAAACACTGTAACCATCTACACTGTAACGACCAGCCTCGTAACTGTAGCCATCTTCCATAAATACTTAAATTTTCATCACCACCACCACAGAACACCCACCACCATCACTACACATCACCACCACACAACACCTACCGTCACTACAGAACACCACCACACAACAACTATCCTGACTACACATCACCACCACACAACACCTACCCGTCACTACACATCACCACCACACAGCACCTATCATCACAACACATTACCACCACACAATACCTACCATCACTACACATCACCACCAAACAACACCCACCTTCACTACACATCACCACCACACAGCACCTACCGTCACTACACATCACCACCACACAACACCTACCGTTACTACACATCACCACCACACAACACCTACAATCACGACATATGATCATCCGAGAGTAGAAATTATCCAAACACTAAACACCACAAGCTAATGTGAACAGGACATCATTAGCACCATATGGGAAGTTACCAAACAAAAGAACGTCATTTAAAAATCTAAAATAAGAGGATTCTAAATCCACACATACTACATATGTGAGACCATTACCTGAGTATGCAGCGACAGGTGGGAACCCACACCTTATGAAGCATAAAAAAAACTTGGAAAAATGGTCGAAATTTTGCCACAGGATTAATTCCACAATTAAGAGTCTTCAGCTTCGAGTCGAAGACATGTTGAAAAAGAGAGAGAGAGAGAGAGAGAGAGAGAGAGAGAGAGAGAGAGAGAGAGAGAGAGAGAGAGAGAGAGAGAGAGAGAGAGAGAGAGAGAGAGAGAGAGAGAGAGAGAGAGACTCTTAACTACCTACAAGCTCTTGAAGAGAATTGATAAAGTTTATAAAGGTATCTTATTTATATGTAAAAGACGTATGATGTGAGTACATTACTACTGGGCATCGCACTTAATAGACCAGTCGAACTATTAGCATGACTATAATTCTTGCATCTGGTATATTATTACTAGAAGTATTCTTTAGGTTCTTGATAGTGTGAAGCGGCCTGGTCAGTATGGAGAAGGAAAAGGTCTCCGGCGACGATGGCTGCCACCAGAAGAAAACCAAGTCTGTCCGCTTCTAAGAAAATATCATCAGTCAGATGCACGTCCTCGAGGACTGGGCATACGAGAGTTAGGTGTTTAGGAAAGAGGGAAAGAACTCTTGCTCCGCAAGAGCAGAGCTGAACCCCCTCAAGCACAACTAGGTGAGTACACACATTATATCCTCACTGCAACCATCTTCACTACACACACTATTCTGTAACCATCTTCACTCCACACACTATACTGTAACCATCTTCACTCCACACACTATACTATAACCATCTTCACTCCACACACTATAATGTAACCATCTTTACAACACACACTATACTGTTACCATCTTCACAACACACACTATACTGTTACCATCTTCACAACACACACTGTTCTGTAACAATCTTCACAACACACACTATAATGTAACCATCTTCAATTCACACACTATACTGTAACCATCTTCACAACACACACTATAACGTAACCATCTTCACTACACTGTATCCATCTTCACAATACACATTATAATGTAACCATCCTTACTACACACACTATACTATAACCATCTTCACAACACACACACTATAATGTAACCATCTTCACTACACACACTATACTGTAACCATCTTCACAACACACACTATAATGTAACCATCTTCACTACATACACAATACTGTAACCGTCTTCACACAATACTGTAACCATCTTCACTACACACACTATAATGTAACCATCTTTACAACACACACTATACTGTTACCATCTTCACAACACACACTATACTGTAACCATCTTCACAACACACTATAACGTAACCATCTTTACTACACTGTATCCATCTTCACAATATACATTATAATGTAACCATCCTTACTACACACACTATACTGTAACCATCTTCACAACACACACACTATAATGTAACCATCTTCACTACACACACTATACTGTAACCATCTTCACAACACACACTATAATGTAACCATCTTCACTACACACACTATACTGAAACCATCTTCACAACACACACTATAATGTAACCATCTTCACTACATACACATTACTGTAACCATCTTCACTACATACACAATACTGTAACCGTCTTCACACAATACTGTAACCATCTTCACTACACACACACACACACACTATACTGTAACTATCTTCACAGTAACCATCTTCACTACACACTATCATCACTACACACACTATACTGTAACTCTTCACTACACACTATCTTCATAGTAACCATCTTCACTACACTCTATCATCACTGCACACTATTTTCAGTACACACTATTTTTTACTGTAACCATCTTCACTACACACTATCTTCACTGTAACCATCTTAACTACACACAAAAACTTCACTATAATCATTTTCAGTACACACAATACCTTCATTGTAATCATCTTTATTATACAATAGTTTCATCACTGTAACTTTACAACACAGTCGTCAGTGGTGTCGATCTTCACTACAAATGACTATCATCACTAACCATAGTTACTACGCACTATCGCACTATCTTCACCACAGTAATCGTCTTAACTAATGACAACCCTCATCATTGTAACCGTACTTACTTCACACAACCTGAAACACTGTAACCATCTACACTGTAACGACCAGCCTCGTAACTGTAGCCATCTTCCATAAATACTTAAATTTTCATCACCACCACCACAGAACACCCACCACCATCACTACACATCACCACCACACAACACCTACCGTCTCTACAGAACACCACCACACAACAACTATCCTGACTACACATCACCACCACACAACACCTACCCGTCACTACACATCACCACCACACAGCACCTATCATCACTACACATTACCACCACACAATACCTACCATCACTACACATCACCACCAAACAACACCCACCTTCACTACACATCACCACCACACAGCACCCACCGTCACTACACATCACCACCACACAACACCTACAACCACGACATATGATCATCCGAGAGTAGAAATTATCCAAACACTAAACACCACAAGCTAATGTGAACAGGACATCATTAGCACCATATGGGAAGTTACCAAACAAAAGAACGTCATTTAAAAATCTAAAATAAGAGGATTCTAAATCCACACATACTACATATGTGAGACCATTACCTGAGTATGCAGCGACAGCTGGGAACCCACACCTTATGAAGCATAAAAAAAACTTGGAAAAATGGTCGAAATTTTGCCACAGGATTAATTCCACAATTAAGAGTCTTCAGCTTCGAGTCGAAGACATGTTGAAAAAGAGAGAGAGAAAGAGAGAGAGAGAGAGAGAGAGAGAGAGAGAGAGAGAGAGAGAGAGAGAGAGAGAGAGAGAGAGAGAGAGAGAGAGAGAGAGAGAGAGAGAGAGAGAGAGAGAGAGAGAGAGAGAGAGAGAGAGAGAGAGAGAGAGAGAGAGAGAGAGAGAGAGAGAGACTCTTAACTACCTACAAGCTCTTGAAGAGAATAGATAAAGTTTATAAAGGTGTCTTATTTATATGTAAAAGACGTATGATGTGAGTACATTACTACTGGGCATCGCACTTAATAGACCAGTCGAACTATTAGCATGACTATAATTCTTGCATCTGGTATATTATTACTAGAAGTATTCTTTAGGTTCTTGATAGTGTGAAGCGGTCTGGTCAGTATGGAGAAGGAAAAGGTCTCCGGCGACGATGGCTGCCACCAGAAGAAAACCAAGTCTGTCCGCTTCTAAGAAAATATCATCAGTCAGGTGCACGTCCTCGAGGACTGGGCATACGAGAGTTGGGTGTTTAGGAAAGAGGGAAATAACTCTTGCTCCGCAAGAGCAGAGCTGAACCCCCTCAAACACAACTAGGTGAGTACACACATTATATCCTCACTGCAACCATCTTCACTACACACACTATTCTGTAACCATCTTCACTCCACACACTATACTGTAACCATCTTCACTCCACACACTATACTATAACCATCTTCACTCCACACACTATAATGTAACCATCTTTACAACACACACTATACTGTTACCATCTTCACAACACACACTATACTGTTACCATCTTCACAACACACACTGTTCTGTAACTATCTTCACAACACACACTATAATGTAACCATCTTCAATTCACACACTATACTGTAACCATCTTCACAACACACACTATAACGTAACCATCTTCACTACACTGTATCCATCTTCACAATACACATTATAATGTAACCATCCTTACTACACACACTATACTATACCCATCTTCACAACACACACACTATAATGTAACCATCTTCACTACACACACTATACTGTAACCATCTTCACAACACACACTATAATGTAACCATCTTCACTACATACACAATACTGTAACCGTCTTCACACAATACTGTAACCATCTTCACTACACACACTATAATGTAACCATCTTTACAACACACACTATACTGTTACCATCTTCACAACACACACTATACTGTAACCATCTTCACAACACACAATAACGTAACCATCTTTACTACACTGTATCCATCTTCACAATATACATTATAATGTAACCATCCTTACTACACACACTATACTGTAACCATCTTCACAACACACACACTATAATGTAACCATCTTCGCTACACACACTATACTGTAACCATCTTCACAACACACACTATAATGTAACCATCTTCACTACACACACTATACTGAAACCATCTTCACAACACACACTATAATGTAACCATCTTCACTACATACACATTACTGTAACCATCTTCACTACATACACAATACTGTAACCGTCTTCACACAATACTGTAACCATCTTCACTACACACACACACACACACTATACTGTAACTATCTTCACAGTAACCATCTTCACTACACACTATCATCACTACACACACTACTGTAACTCTTCACCACACACTATCTTCATAGTAACCATCTTCACTACACTCTATCATCACTGCACACTATTTTCAGTACACACTATTTTTTACTGTAACCATCTTCACTACACACTATCTTCACTGTAACCATCTTAACTACACACAAAAACTTCACTATAATCATTTTCAGTACACACAATATCTTCATTGTAATCATCTTTATTATACAATAGTTTCATCACTGTAACTTAACAACACAGTCGTCAGTGGTGTCGATCTTCACTACAAATGACTATCATCACTTACCATAGATACTACGCACTATCGCACTATCTTCACCACAGTAATCGTCTTAACTAATGACAACCCTCATCATTGTAACCGTACTTACTTCACACAACCTGAAACACTGTAACCATCTACACTGTAACGACCAGCCTCGTAACTGTAGCCATCTTCCATAAATACTTAAATTTTCATCACCACCACCACAGAACACCCACCACCATCACTACACATCACCACCACACAACACCTACCGTCACTACAGAACACCACCACAAAACAACTATCCTGACTACACATCACCACCACACAACACCTACCCGTCACTACACATCACCACCACACAGCACCTATCATCACTACACATTACCACCACACAATACCTACCATCACTACACATCACCACCAAACAACACCCACCTTCACTACACATCACCACCACACAGCACCCACCGTCACTACACATCACCACCACACAACACCTACAACCACGACATATGATCATCCGAGAGTAGAAATTATCCAAACACTAAACACCACAAGCTAATGTGAACAGGACATCATTAGCACCATATGGGAAGTTACCAAACAAAAGAACGTCATTTAAAAATCTAAAATAAGAGGATTCTAAATCCACACATACTACATATGTGAGACCATTACCTGAGTATGCAGCGACAGCTGGGAACCCACACCTTATGAAGCATAAAAAAAACTTGGAAAAATGGTCGAAATTTTGCCACAGGATTAATTCCACAATTAAGAGTCTTCAGCTTCGAGTCGAAGACATGTTGAAAAAGAGAGAGAGAAAGAGAGAGAGAGAGAGAGAGAGAGAGAGAGAGAGAGAGAGAGAGAGAGAGAGAGAGAGAGAGAGAGAGAGAGAGAGAGAGAGAGAGAGAGAGAGAGAGAGAGAGAGAGAGAGAGAGAGAGAGAGAGAGAGAGAGAGAGAGAGAGAGAGAGAGAGAGAGAGAGAGAGAGAGAGACTCTTAACTACCTACAAGCTCTTGAAGAGAATAGATAAAGTTTATAAAGGTGTCTTATTTATATGTAAAAGACGTATGATGTGAGTACATTACTACTGGGCATCGCACTTAATAGACCAGTCGAACTATTAGCATGACTATAATTCTTGCATCTGGTATATTATTACTAGAAGTATTCTTTAGGTTCTTGATAGTGTGAAGCGGTCTGGTCAGTATGGAGAAGGAAAAGGTCTCCGGCGACGATGGCTGCCACCAGAAGAAAACCAAGTCTGTCCGCTTCTAAGAAAATATCATCAGTCAGGTGCACGTCCTCGAGGACTGGGCATACGAGAGTTGGGTGTTTAGGAAAGAGGGAAATAACTCTTGCTCCGCAAGAGCAGAGCTGAACCCCCTCAAACACAACTAGGTGAGTACACACATTATATCCTCACTGCAACCATCTTCACTACACACACTATTCTGTAACCATCTTCACTCCACACACTATACTGTAACCATCTTCACTCCACACACTATACTATAACCATCTTCACTCCACACACTATAATGTAACCATCTTTACAACACACACTATACTGTTACCATCTTCACAACACACACTATACTGTTACCATCTTCACAACACACACTGTTCTGTAACTATCTTCACAACACACACTATAATGTAACCATCTTCAATTCACACACTATACTGTAACCATCTTCACAACACACACTATAACGTAACCATCTTCACTACACTGTATCCATCTTCACAATACACATTATAATGTAACCATCCTTACTACACACACTATACTATAACCATCTTCACAACACACACACTATAATGTAACCATCTTCACTACACACACTATACTGTAACCATCTTCACAACACACACTATAATGTAACCATCTTCACTACATACACAATACTGTAACCGTCTTCACACAATACTGTAACCATCTTCACTACACACACTATAATGTAACCATCTTTACAACACACACTATACTGTTACCATCTTCACAACACACACTATACTGTAACCATCTTCACAACACACTAATAACGTAACCATCTTTACTACACTGTATCCATCTTCACAATATACATTATAATGTAACCATCCTTACTACACACACTATACTGTAACCATCTTCACAACACACACACTATAATGTAACCATCTTCGCTACACACACTATACTGTAACCATCTTCACAACACACACTATAATGTAACCATCTTCACTACACACACTATACTGAAACCATCTTCACAACACACACTATAATGTAACCATCTTCACTACATACACATTACTGTAACCATCTTCACTACATACACAATACTGTAACCGTCTTCACACAATACTGTAACCATCTTCACTACACACACACACACACACTATACTGTAACTATCTTCACAGTAACCATCTTCACTACACACTATCATCACTACACACACTACTGTAACTCTTCACCACACACTATCTTCATAGTAACCATCTTCACTACACTCTATCATCACTGCACACTATTTTCAGTACACACTATTTTTTACTGTAACCATCTTCACTACACACTATCTTCACTGTAACCATCTTAACTACACACAAAAACTTCACTATAATCATTTTCAGTACACACAATATCTTCATTGTAATCATCTTTATTATACAATAGTTTCATCACTGTAACTTAACAACACAGTCGTCAGTGGTGTCGATCTTCACTACAAATGACTATCATCACTTACCATAGATACTACGCACTATCGCACTATCTTCACCACAGTAATCGTCTTAACTAATGACAACCCTCATCATTGTAACCGTACTTACTTCACACAACCTGAAACACTGTAACCATCTACACTGTAACGACCAGCCTCGTAACTGTAGCCATCTTCCATAAATACTTAAATTTTCATCACCACCACCACAGAACACCCACCACCATCACTACACATCACCACCACACAACACCTACCGTCACTACAGAACACCACCACAAAACAACTATCCTGACTACACATCACCACCACACAACACCTACCCGTCACTACACATCACCACCACACAGCACCTATCATCACTACACATTACCACCACACAATACCTACCATCACTACACATCACCACCAAACAACACCCACCTTCACTACACATCACCACCACACAGCACCTACCGTCACTACACATCACCACCACACAACACCTACAACCACGACATATGATCATCCGAGAGTAGAAATTATCCAAACACTAAACACCACAAGCTAATGTGAACAGGACATCATTAGCACCATATGGGAAGTTACCAAACAAAAGAACGTCATTTAAAAATCTAAAATAAGAGGATTCTAAATCCACACATACTACATATGTGAGACCATTACCTGAGTATGCAGCGACAGCTGGGAACCCACACCTTATGAAGCATAAAAAAAACTTGGAAAAATGGTCGAAATTTTGCCACAGGATTAATTCCACAATTAAGAGTCTTCAGCTTCGAGTCGAAGACATGTTGAAAAAGAGAGAGAGAAAGAGAGAGAGAGAGAGAGAGAGAGAGAGAGAGAGAGAGAGAGAGAGAGAGAGAGAGAGAGAGAGAGAGAGAGAGAGAGAGAGAGAGAGAGAGAGAGAGAGAGAGAGAGGAGAGAGAGAGAGAGAGAGAGAGAGAGAGAGAGAGAGAGAGAGAGAGAGAGAGAGAGAGAGAGAGAGAGAGAGAGAGAGAGAGAGAGAGAGAGAGAGAGAGAGAGAGAGAGAGAGAGAGAGAGAGAGACTCTTAACTACCTACAAGCTCTTGAAGAGAATAGATAAAGTTTATAAAGGTATCTTATTTATATGTAAAAGACGTATGATGTGAGTACATTACTACTGGGCATCGCACTTAATAGACCAGTCGAACTATTAGCATGACTATAATTCTTGCATCTGGTATATTATTACTAGAAGTATTCTTTAGGTTCTTGATAGTGTGAAGCGGTCTGGTCAGTATGGAGAAGGAAAAGGTCTCCGGCGACGATGGCTGCCACCAGAAGAAACCAAGTCTGTCCGCTTCTAAGAAAATATCATCAGTCAGGTGCACGTCCTCGAGGACTGGGCATACGAGAGTTGGGTGTTTAGGAAAGAGGGAAATAACTCTTGCTCCACAAGAGCAGAGCTGAACCCCCTCAAACACAACTAGGTGAGTACACACATTATATCCTCACTGCAACCATCTTCACTCCACACACTATTCTGTAACCATCTTCACTCCACACACTATACTGTAACCATCTTCACTCCACACACTATACTATAACCATCTTCACTCCACACACTATAATGTAACCATCTTACAACACACACTATACTGTTACCATCTTCACAACACACACTATACTGTAACCATCTTCACAACACACACTGTTCTGTAACTATCTTCACAACACACACTATAATGTAACCATCTTCAATTCACACACTATACTGTAACCATCTTCACAACACACACTATAACGTAACCATCTTCACTACACTGTATCCATCTTCACAATACACATTATAATGTAACCATCCTTACTACACACACTATACTATAACCATCTTCACAACACACACACTATAATGTAACCATCTTCACTACACACACTATACTGTAACCATCTTCACAACACACACTATAATGTAACCATCTTTACTACATACACAATACTGTAACCGTCTTCACACAATACTGTAACCATCTTCACTACACACACTATAATGTAACCATCTTTACAACACACACTATACTGTTACCATCTTCACAACACACACTATACTGTAACCATCTTCACAAGACACTATAACGTAACCATCTTTACTACACTGTATCCATCTTCACAATATACATTATAATGTAACCATCCTTACTACACACACTATACTGTAACCATCTTCACAACACACACACTATAATGTAACCATCTTCACTACACACACTATACTGTAACCATCTTCACAACACACACTATAATGTAACCATCTTCACTACACACACTATACTGAAACCATCTTCACAACACACACTATAATGTAACCATCTTCACTACATACACATTACTGTAACCATCTTCACTACATACACAATACTGTAACCGTCTTCACACAATACTGTAACCATCTTCACTACACACACACACACACACTATACTGTAACTATCTTCACAGTAACCATCTTCACTACACACTATCATCACTACACACACTACTGTAACTCTTCACCACACACTATCTTCATAGTAACCATCTTCACTACACTCTATCATCACTGCACACTATTTTCAGTACACACTATTTTTTACTGTAACCATCTTCACTACACACTATCTTCACTGTAACCATCTTAACTACACACAAAGACTTCACTATAATCATTTTCAGTACACACAATATCTTCATTGTAATCATCTTTATTATACAATAGTTTCATCACTGTAACTTAACAACACAGTCGTCAGTGGTGTCGATCTTCACTACAAATGACTATCATCACTAACCATAGTTACTACGCACTATCGCACTATCTTCACCACAGTAATCGTCTTAACTAATGACAACCCTCATCATTGTAACCGTACTTACTTCACACAACCTGAAACACTGTAACCATCTACACTGTAACGACCAGCCTCGTAACTGTAGCCATCTTCCATAAATACTTAAATTTTCATCACCACCACCACAGAACACCCACCACCATCACTACACATCACCACCACACAACACCTACCGTCACTACAGAACACCACCACACAACAACTATCCTGACTACACATCACCACCACACAACACCTACCCGTCACTACACATCACCACCACACAGCACCTATCATCACTACACATTACCACCACACAATACCTACCATCACTACACATCACCACCAAACAACACCCACCTTCACTACACATCACCACCACACAGCACCTACCGTCACTACACATCACCACCACACAACACCTACAACCACGACATATGATCATCCGAGAGTAGAAATTATCCAAACACTAAACACCACAAGCTAATGTGAACAGGACATCATTAGCACCATATGGGAAGTTACCAAACAAAAGAACGTCATTTAAAAATCTAAAATAAGAGGATTCTAAATCCACACATACTACATATGTGAGACCATTACCTGAGTATGCAAGCGACAGCTGGGAACCCACACCTTATGAAGCATAAAAAAAACTTGGAAAAATGGTCGAAATTTTGCCACAGGATTAATTCCACAATTAAGAGTCTTCAGCTTCGAGTCGAAGACATGTTGAAAAAGAGAGAGAGAAGAGAGAGAGAGAGAGAGAGAGAGAGAGAGAGAGGAGAGAGAGAGAGAGAGAGAGAGAGAGAGAGAGAGAGAGAGAGAGAGAGAGAGAGAGAGAGAGAGATAGAGAGAGAGAGAGAGAGAGAAGAGAGAGAGAGAGAGAGAGAGAGAGAGAGAGAGAGACTCTTAACTACCTACAAGCTCTTGAAGAGAATAGATAAAGTTTATAAAGGTATCTTATTTATATGTAAAAGACGTATGATGTGAGTACATTACTACTGGGCATCGCACTTAATAGACCAGTCGAACTATTAGCATGACTATAATTCTTGCATCTGGTATATTATTACTAGAAGTATTCTTTAGGTTCTTGATAGTGTGAAGCGGTCTGGTCAGTATGGAGAAGGAAAAGGTCCTCCGGCGACGATGGCTGCCACCAGAAGAAAACCAAGTCTGTCCGCTTCTAAGAAATATCATCAGTCAGGTGCACGTCCTCGAGGACTGGGCATACGAGAGTTGGGTGTTTAGGAAAGAGGGAAATAACTCTTGCTCCACAAGAGCAGAGCTGAACCCCCTCAAACACAACTAGGTGAGTACACACATTATATCCTCACTGCAACCATCTTCACTCCACACACTATTCTGTAACCATCTTCACTCCACACACTATACTGTAACCATCTTCACTCCACACACTATACTATAACCATCTTCACTCCACACACTATAATGTAACCATCTTTACAACACACACTATACTGTTACCATCTTCACAACACACACTATACTGTAACCATCTTCACAACACACACTGTTCTGTAACTATCTTCACAACACACACTATAATGTAACCATCTTCAATTCACACACTATACTGTAACCATCTTCACAACACACACTATAACGTAACCATCTTCACTACACTGTATCCATCTTCACAATACACATTATAATGTAACCATCCTTACTACACACACTATACTATAACCATCTTCACAACACACACACTATAATGTAACCATCTTCACTACACACACTATACTGTAACCATCTTCACAACACACACTATAATGTAACCATCTTTACTACATACACAATACTGTAACCGTCTTCACACAATACTGTAACCATCTTCACTACACACACTATAATGTAACCATCTTTACAACACACACTATACTGTTACCATCTTCACAACACACACTATACTGTAACCATCTTCACAAGACACTATAACGTAACCATCTTTACTACACTGTATCCATCTTCACAATATACATTATAATGTAACCATCCTTACTACACACACTATACTGTAACCATCTTCACAACACACACACTATAATGTAACCATCTTCACTACACACACTATACTGTAACCATCTTCACAACACACACTATAATGTAACCATCTTCACTACACACACTATACTGAAACCATCTTCACAACACACACTATAATGTAACCATCTTCACTACATACACATTACTGTAACCATCTTCACTACATACACAATACTGTAACCGTCTTCACACAATACTGTAACCATCTTCACTACACACACACACACACACTATACTGTAACTATCTTCACAGTAACCATCTTCACTACACACTATCATCACTACACACACTACTGTAACTCTTCACCACACACTATCTTCATAGTAACCATCTTCACTACACTCTATCATCACTGCACACTATTTTCAGTACACACTATTTTTTACTGTAACCATCTTCACTACACACTATCTTCACTGTAACCATCTTAACTACACACAAAGACTTCACTATAATCATTTTCAGTACACACAATATCTTCATTGTAATCATCTTTATTATACAATAGTTTCATCACTGTAACTTAACAACACAGTCGTCAGTGGTGTCGATCTTCACTACAAATGACTATCATCACTAACCATAGTTACTACGCACTATCGCACTATCTTCACCACAGTAATCGTCTTAACTAATGACAACCCTCATCATTGTAACCGTACTTACTTCACACAACCTGAAACACTGTAACCATCTACACTGTAACGACCAGCCTCGTAACTGTAGCCATCTTCCATAAATACTTAAATTTTCATCACCACCACCACAGAACACCCACCACCATCACTACACATCACCACCACACAACACCTACCGTCACTACAGAACACCACCACACAACAACTATCCTGACTACACATCACCACCACACAACACCTACCCGTCACTACACATCACCACCACACAGCACCTATCATCACTACACATTACCACCACACAATACCTACCATCACTACACATCACCACCAAACAACACCCACCTTCACTACACATCACCACCACACAGCACCTACCGTCACTACACATCACCACCACACAACACCTACAACCACGACATATGATCATCCGAGAGTAGAAATTATCCAAACACTAAACACCACAAGCTAATGTGAACAGGACATCATTAGCACCATATGGGAAGTTACCAAACAAAAGAACGTCATTTAAAAATCTAAAATAAGAGGATTCTAAATCCACACATACTACATATGTGAGACCATTACCTGAGTATGCAGCGACAGCTGGGAACCCACACCTTATGAAGCATAAAAAAACTTGGAAAAATGGTCGAAATTTTGCCACAGGATTAATTCCACAATTAAGAGTCTTCAGCTTCGAGTCGAAGACATGTTGAAAAGAGAGAGAGAAAGAGAGAGAGAGAGAGAGAGAGAGGAGAGAGAGAGAGAGAGAGAGAGAGAGAGAGAGAGAGAGAGAGAGAGAGAGAGAGAGAGAGAGAGAGAGAGAGAGAGAGAGAGAGAGAGAGAGAGAGAGAGAGAGAGAGAGAGAGAGGAGAGAGAGAGAGAGAGAGAGAGAGAGAGAGAGAGAGAGAGAGAGAGAGAGAGAGAGAGAGAGAGAGAGAGAGAGAGAGAGAGAGAGACTCTTAACTACCTACAAGCTCTTGAAGAGAATAGATAAAGTTTATAAAGGTATCTTATTTATATGTAAAAGACGTATGATGTGAGTACATTACTACTGGGCATCGCACTTAATAGACCAGTCGAACTATTAGCATGACTATAATTCTTGCATCTGGTAATATACCAGATGCAAGAATTACTAGAAGTATTCTTTAGGTTCTTGATAGTGTGAAGCGGTCTGGTCAGTATGGAGAAGGAAAAGGTCTCCGGCGACGATGGCTGCCACCAGAAGAAAACCAAGTCTGTCCGCTTCTAAGAAAATATCATCAGTCAGGTGCACGTCCTCGAGGACTGGGCATACGAGAGTTGGGTGTTTAGGAAAGAGGGAAATAACTCTTGCTCCACAAGAGCAGAGCTGAACCCCCTCAAACACAACTAGGTGAGTACACACATTATATCCTCACTGCAACCATCTTCACTACACACACTATTCTGTAACCATCTTCACTCCACACACTATACTGTAACCATCTTCACTCCACACACTATACTATAACCATCTTCACTCCACACACTATAATGTAACCATCTTTACAACACACACTATACTGTTACCATCTTCACAACACACACTATACTGTTACCATCTTCACAACACACACTGTTCTGTAACTATCTTCACAACACACACTATAATGTAACCATCTTCAATTCACACACTATACTGTAACCATCTTCACAACACACACTATAACGTAACCATCTTCACTACACTGTATCCATCTTCACAATACACATTATAATGTAACCATCCTTACTACACACACTATACTATAACCATCTTCACAACACACACACTATAATGTAACCATCTTCACTACACACACTATACTGTAACCATCTTCACAACACACACTATAATGTAACCATCTTCACTACATACACAATACTGTAACCGTCTTCACACAATACTGTAACCATCTTCACTACACACACTATAATGTAACCATCTTTACAACACACACTATACTGTTACCATCTTCACAACACACACTATACTGTAACCATCTTCACAACACACTATAACGTAACCATCTTTACTACACTGTATCCATCTTCACAATATACATTATAATGTAACCATCCTTACTACACACACTATACTGTAACCATCTTCACAACACACACACTATAATGTAACCATCTTCACTACACACACTATACTGTAACCATCTTCACAACACACACTATAATGTAACCATCTTCACTACACACACTATACTGAAACCATCTTCACAACACACACTATAATGTAACCATCTTCACTACATACACATTACTGTAACCATCTTCACTACATACACAATACTGTAACCGTCTTCACACAATACTGTAACCATCTTCACTACACACACACACACACACACTATACTGTAACTATCTTCACAGTAACCATCTTCACTACACACTATCATCACTACACACACTACTGTAACTCTTCACCACACACTATCTTCATAGTAACCATCTTCACTACACTCTATCATCACTGCACACTATTTTCAGTACACACTATTTTTTACTGTAACCATCTTCACTACACACTATCTTCACTGTAACCATCTTAACTACACACAAAGACTTCACTATAATCATTTTCAGTACACACAATATCTTCATTGTAATCATCTTTATTATACAATAGTTTCATCACTGTAACTTAACAACACAGTCGTCAGTGGTGTCGATCTTCACTACAAATGACTATCATCACTAACCATAGTTACTACGCACTATCGCACTATCTTCACCACAGTAATCGTCTTAACTAATGACAACCCTCATCATTGTAACCGTACTTACTTCACACAACCTGAAACACTGTAACCATCTACACTGTAACGACCAGCCTCGTAACTGTAGCCATCTTCCATAAATACTTAAATTTTCATCACCACCACCACAGAACACCCACCACCATCACTACACATCACCACCACACAACACCTACCGTCACTACAGAACACCACCACACAACAACTATCCTGACTACACATCACCACCACACAACACCTACCCGTCACTACACATCACCACCACACAGCACCTATCATCACTACACATTACCACCACACAATACCTACCATCACTACACATCACCACCAAACAACACCCACCTTCACTACACATCACCACCACACAGCACCTACCGTCACTACACATCACCACCACACAACACCTACAACCACGACATATGATCATCCGAGAGTAGAAATTATCCAAACACTAAACACCACAAGCTAATGTGAACAGGACATCATTAGCACCATATGGGAAGTTACCAAACAAAAGAACGTCATTTAAAAATCTAAAATAAGAGGATTCTAAATCCACACATACTACATATGTGAGACCATTACCTGAGTATGCAGCGACAGCTGTGAACCCACACCTTATGAAGCATTTAAAAAACGGAAAAATGGTCGAAATTTTGCCACAGGATTAATTCCACAATTAAGAGTCTTCAGCTTCGAGTCGAAGACATGTTGAAAGAGAGAGAGAGAGAGAGAGAGAGAGAGAGAGAGAGAGAGAGGAGAGAGAGAGAGAGAGAGAGAGAGAGAGAGAGAGAGAGAGAGAGAAGAGAGAGAGAGAGAGAGAGAGAGAGAGAGAGAGAGAGAGGAGAGAGAGAGAGAGAGAGGAGAGAGAGAGAGAGAGAGAGAGAGAGAGAGAGAGAGAGAGAGAGAGAGAGAGAGAGAGAGAGAGAGAGAGAGAGAGACTCTTAACTACCTACAAGCTCTTGAAGAGAGATAAAGTTTATAAAGGTATCTTATTTATATGTAAAAGACGTATGATGTGAGTACATTACTACTGGGCATCGCACTTAATAGACCAGTCGAACTATTAGCATGACTATAATTCTTGCATCTGGTATATTATACTAGAAGTATTCTTTAGGTTCTTGATAGTGTGAAGCGGTCTGGTCAGTATGGAGAAGGAAAAGGTCTCCGGCGACGATGGCTGCCACCAGAAAAAACCAAGTCTGTCCGCTTCTAAGAAAATATCATCAGTCAGGTGCACGTCCTCGAGGACTGGGCATACGAGAGTTGGGTGTTTAGGAAAGAGGGAAATAACTCTTGCTCCACAAGAGCAGAGCTGAACCCCCTCAAACACAACTAGGTGAGTACACACATTATATCCTCACTGCAACCATCTTCACTACACACACTATTCTGTAACCATCTTCACTCCACACACTATACTGTAACCATCTTCACTCCACACACTATACTATAACCATCTTCACTCCACACACTATAATGTAACCATCTTTACAACACACACTATACTGTTACCATCTTCACAACACACACTATACTGTTACCATCTTCACAACACCACTGTTCTGTAACTATCTTCACAACACACACTATAATGTAACCATCTTCAATTCACACACTATACTGTAACCATCTTCACAACACACACTATAACGTAACCATCTTCACTACACTGTATCCATCTTCACAATACACATTATAATGTAACCATCCTTACTACACACTATACTATAACCATCTTCACAACACACACACTATATGTAACCATCTTCACTACACACACTATACTGTAACCATCTTCACAACACACACTATAATGTAACCATCTTCACTACATACACAATACTGTAACCGTCTTCACACAAT